>NC_081550.1:3805086-3930407 GCF_901000735.1 Corylus avellana
TGAAGGATTAAATTCCTGAGTGTGATCTTTGTTTCTTGTTTAAGATGTCTCAAACCCTTAACACTGTGCCTAATTTTGATGGATCAAATTATGGCTATTGGAAATCCCGTATGAGATTTTTCTTAAAATCTATAGACGTTTGGCATGTCATTGAATCTGGATTTAAAGCTCCAGATAAGCCGACAGCTGAATGGTCTAATGTTGAAAAACAAACTCGTATGGCGAATGACAAAGCTATGAATGCTCTATGCTTGGCAATTTCACAAACTGAGTTCTCCAGAATTTCAAATTGTGATAGTGCCAAGGATGCATGGGAGATCCTAGAAACTACGTATGAAGGAACTAATCTTGTTAAAGCTTCAAAACTTCAAATGTTAGTTTCTCAGTTTGAGGATATTAAAATGTTAGAGGATGAGACATTCAATGAATTTTTTGGTAAACTTAGTGAAATTAGAAATTCCATGATAAATCTAGGAAAGAAAGTTTCTGACACTAAGCTTATTAGAAAAGTTATGAGATCCCTCCCTGAAAGATTCAGAATGAAGGTAACTGCTATTGAGTCATGCACTGATCTTAATACCATGAGGATAGAAGAGTTAGTTGGTGCTCTTCAAACTTATGAGTTTTCCTTGCCTCAACCTAGGAAAAATCAGGATATTGCCCTTAGAACTCTTAGGAAGAACTCTGATGAGTTATCTGATGAGGATTCACCAGATGATGAGGAACTTGCATTGATAGCTAGAAGGTATTTTAAGAATGAACATAGAATTTCCAAGAAATTTGGAAAACAAAAAGAGAGTACTCAGGGTAGAAATGAAAGAGACCCACGTGGTCCAAAATGTTATGAGTGTTCTGGCTATGGTCATGTGCAAAAGGATTGTGCTAACCTCAAGAGTAATAAGCCAAAAGGTCAAAAAGCTTTCAATATTACATTGAGTGACACTGATGAGGAAGAAACTCCTAATTATATGGCTTTTGGTGCATCTTATGATTCTGATGATTCTAATCAATCAGATGTTCAGTCTGCCCCTGATAATGAATCAAATAGGGTTAATGATCTTCAAAACTCCTTTAACAATTTAATGGAAAAGTTTTCTATGCTTAGAAATACTAACTTGAAAATTGTTAAGGATTTTAAGAATCTTGAGCTTGAAAGGGATAATTTGTTGAAATCTTTGAGTGATTCACATGTTGTTTGCAATACTCTCAAATCTGAAAATCATGTGTTAATTGCTAAAAATAAATCCCTTCAAAATGATCTGATTGCATCTAGAAATCACTTGAGTAAATTCTCTAGTGAAAAGCTTGATAAAATGTTGCATATTCAAAAGCAATCTAGCGACAGATCTGGCTTAGGATTTGATAAAACTGCTTCTTTGTCTTCTAACCGTGCTTCTACTTCAAAGACTGTTTTTGTTAAACCAGTGAAAGTAGAAGAATCTTCAAGTGAAGAAAAGCAAGTAGTTGCTCCGACTCCTCAAGGTAATAAAGGTAAGAAAATTTACATTGAGCCTCAAGCATCTTGCCCTACACCTAGAGTCATGCATCCTCCTAGGAAATTACCTTCACAAAGGTTTGTCCCTACATGTCATCACTGTGGCAAAGTGGGTCACATTCGACCTCACTGTTTTAATTTGAAACTTCATGTGCATATAAATAAAAATTCCTATTCTAGGAAAGAAAGTGAGGGTTTGGTCATAATGATGAGAGAAGTGCTATCTAGGCTAGATAAGTTTAAGCAAAGTCATAAGTCTAGACCTAAGATTTCTCAAGTTTGGGTTAAGAAGGATGATACCATTCACTCCTTGAGGGGGAGTGGTGATGATCTCACCTTATGTTAGGTGAGTCACCCACATGTCTAGGATTGTTTTTCATGCATATCTTTGCATATCCTAGAGCATGTTGTTTTTCGTTTTTCATTGCATTTTTGTTTTATTTTGTTTTGAAATTGTATTTTGTTTGTGTGCATTTCTTTTGTGAAAAATAACAAAAAGACAAAAATATTTTACTTTGGTTGTTTTTTTTTCTTTTCTTTATTTTGTCTTATGCACCGAGATAGTTCATTAATTTCTCATGTTGCTTTTTATGAATTTAATTCCTTACGTCTTGGAATGTTCTTAATATGCATGAGATGAAAATTTGTGTCAATGAACTTGTTTTTGTGGTTACCTAAAGTCTGAGCTTATGTGGTACTTTTTGCCTATGCTTTATTTCTTGTGCACAGTTAAGCTTAAATTGAGGTTTTGTTTCACTTTATTTGTGAGGTCTGTTAGGTAGCCATATGAGGTTTTTGACTAGTCATATTTTTCAAATTGACCATATGCTAGTTGAACCTAGGGCTTAAAAATTTCTGCTTTCTCTGTTGTGATAAGCACCAAAAGTTTAAGGACATTTTCTCAAAGAGAAAAATAAACAAAATAGTGAAACAAATAAAATCAAAAGATCATATTCCAAAAGAAATTTATTTCACTGTGTCAAACTTGTGCAAAATATTTTACAAAGAGAATTGTATAGGATGAGAGTGGCTAGGTCCTAGTATGATAAGGTTTGACTTTTGATTTGATATACTTGTCAAAACCTCATGGTGGTGAAACTTTCTCCTCATTTTGTAAATTGAAAATTTTTCTCTTTGGATGGCTTACCCACACACCACACAAGCATAGGTTGAATGGAACATTTTCTTGGCTTGGGTTAAGCAATATGAGTTTCTAGCCATTTCTAGTCTCATGTATATTTTGCATATTTGGAGCATGTTTGGATATTCATTGTGCAATACATGAGTCATTGATGTGTTATCATGTGTGTTCATTTAACTTTTAAGGGGGAGAAACATGCTATGCATTTCCAGTTTCCTGTTGTTAATTGAGTCATACATTGAGGGGGAGTTTTGCTGATGTTTCTTTATAATCACGCATTCTACGTCATTTTTTTATCATGAGTTTTATTTATGTCTTCTTGTTCCACATATGCCTTGATGTATTTTGTGAAGTGTTTCAGGAAACATGAAGACCTTTTGTCATTCTGTGACAAAAAGGGGGAGTAAATATGGGGAGATGATGGGATTGGCTCGACATTTTGGTTTTGTCACTGAATTGCCAAAGGGGGAGTTTGTTAGTTCTTGTGTTGGCTTAATTCAGTTCCAAAATGCAGATGCTACTGTTCATGGCTCAAACACTGATATAGAATGCTCAGAATCCAATCTCCACCGTTCATAATGTAGATTCATGTGTTATGAACGTCCCTGCAAAATTTCAGCTCAATCGGACCACAAACGCCCATCGATCGGAGCTGTTGATGAAGACTGGACAGGCCGGGTCCGGACCGCAATTCCCCGGGTCCGGACCTCATTTCCAGAAACTAAAATCTTGCTCCGCAAAGCCGTGTCCGGACCGCCCATTAACATGTCCGGACACCCCGTAAGTTTTAGCCCAAAAACGTGATTTTAAGTGGGTTAGGTCTAGGGTTTTGTCGGGGGTATATATACATCATTATAGAAGAGAGAAGCACGAATTTTCACCCCCAGAGAGTTCGTGTGAGGCTGTGCTTGAGTGATTATTTTGTTGTGAGCCAAATTGATTCCTCTTAGAGGATTTTTGTTAGTATTGATTGTGTGCTTAATTAAAGTCTATCGGAAGGGTCCGATAAAGGAGAATCACGTTGAAGAAGATTGTGAGCAAGGAGACAAGTTGGAGGCTTGTCGATCTTACAGAGTCAAGGTCTTGCAAAGGGTTGTAAGTGTTCCTAGTGTCTGTAATCTCTGGATAATCTTTTGATAGTGATTTCCTGGGTTTGGCTGCCCCGGAGAGGTTTTACTTTTAGAACGTTTTCTAAAAGGTTTCCTCTTCGTCACCAAAATCTTTGTGTGTGATTGTTCATATTTTGGTGAATGTTTGTTTTGATATATATCTGTTAATTCCGCATAAAATTGTGATATTTATCTGTTTAGAATTTTTCAAATGGCATAACTTGAATAGTTTTGAGATGATGTTGATTTACTTTTTCTACCTGCTTTTCTGCTCTTCTAATCAAGTTTCTGATAGATCAGACAATCGAAGAGCCTTTTTTGTTCTCTGAGGATAAATTATATTCAGGGAATTACTAGATGCAGAGGCTAGAGTTGCAACTGTTGCTCACCTCCATGAATTTGGGCTACTCGTAAGATTTTGTTTAGGCACACAGTTTACATGTTGTTTAAAGTACAAAACTTGTGGGTCAAGTATTTTAAGATGGAGATTTTTAAATGGAGGCAAGCATAGTTGATATTGCCACTACCACTCCTTTTATATGTTTATTTGTTTGTTAGCCACCATAAATTGTTGGCTTACATAGTTTGTTTTTAACTGCTTGATAATTCAGCTGCAATCTAGAAAAGTTGTTGCTGTGGGCCGAGGAGCTCGTGATAGTGATGGGAAAGCTTATTCCTGTTTGTGTAAAGGAAGGAGAAACAGTTCTTTTGCCTGATTTTGGAGGGACTGAAGTAAAGCTTGGTGATAAAGAGTAAGCTATACTCCTTTTGCTACATATATGTCAATATTTTTCTTTGAGAACCTGATAGAAGTGACGAATTATTGTATTTGTCAGTTGCTGTTCATGTGATACGTAATACTTGTCTTATCTCTTGAGATAAAGTACTTCATCGTGCAAGATTTACCTATAAAGGCGGGTTGCTAATTAATAAAAATATACTACCATAATTGGAAACACTAATATAATAGGAGAGAACTGCCGTCTCTGGCTCCGTTGCTACAAGGGCTTTACGCAATTGATCTGGCCATATCGGATTGGATCACATAAAGACCCTTTTCAACTAGGGGTGAAATTTAAAACCGCCTAACCGCTTAACTGCTTTGAAAGCGGTTAGTAAAAACCGCTAACCGCCTAGGCGGTTGCGGTTAGCGGTTAGTGGGTTTTGGAAATCCGCTACCCGCTAACCGTTATATATATATATATAATAACAATAAGTCGTGAGTTTATGAACTTTTTTTGGTTGATTGAAATGGGTCTCAAGCTTCAAGTTTAACCATGTTGGTTTTTTTGGTTGCTTGTGAGTTTATGAACTTGTTTGTATTTTATTTTATTTCTATGTGTGAGTTTATGTATAAGACTACAAGTGAAGTGATGATTTTGTTGTAATTTTATTTGTATATTATATGATGTGTAGATTTGTAGAAGGTGGCCAACAAGATTTTGGTATATAGCAATTTTTAATGCTAAAATGGCCATGAAAATGGGGAAAAAAAAAAAAAAGTTTAGAATGAGCGAAAAAAATGTTTAAAGTGAGCCCAAACCCTGTCCAAAACCGGCCCAAAATCGGTCCAAAGAAAAAGCCCAAAAAAACGGTTAGAAAAAAGTGGTTATCCCAAAGCAGTTAACCGCTAACCGGGCGGTTAACCGCTACCCGGTTAGCGGAGGCGGTTAGTAAAAATTACTAACCGCCTAGGCGGTTGCGGTTAGCGGTTTTAGCCACTAACCGCTATTTCACCCCTACTTTCAACATAGCATGGGTCATTGAAAGGATCTAATAAACCCACCAGAGCTAGGTTCTTTCCAAAAATGGAATGGAGTGCGTAATTGCTATTTTAGTTTCGGAGAGTTTGTTTGACATTATATATCGAGCTCGAGTTAGAGTCGAGTGAAACCGAGCGGGTTGTCGAACGGACGGGTTTATTTACAACCCTAGTCACAATTAAAAGTTTGGAGGGATATTGTCAATTGGGTGGTAACTAGTTTGAGGGAGATATATAGACTTTACCCTAAAGAATATAATATTTATTAGAGATAATTGTAATAGAATAAAGAATAAACAATATCACTCATTTATCACTTCACTCAAGGTAGGAACAATAGGATTTGATTGCTTTGGGAAGGTAGAATAGAAACTAGTATGATAAAATATAATAAAGTCATCAAAATGAACAAATAACACGTTCAATAATAATAATTAAAAAAAAAAAAAAGTTTTTATAATACGACAATCAAATTTGAATTTTTCGAACAAAATATCAATTTGTTTTTAAATTCGTATTGGAATTTTGATACCAAATTAAATCGCAAACTAATACGTTATAAGTCATATTATAATCGTACCACTTTTCTTGGATAAGTCTAGCTATGTCTCTTTACCATTGTTACTCAGATTAATTGGTTATTCTATGTAAATGATCATTTATGTTTTTTTGTTTTTTTTTTTTTTTTTTAAATAAACAACTCTACACACATGGATTAAAGGCGAGAAAACACTCAGGAACTACTTCCAACTTTAGAAACAATTGTTCAATAATATTCAACAAACACCCTCTAAAACATTTTGTTTTCCCTCTTGACATCAAAGCTAAACTAAGGTTTTCAAAAAGACAGTCGTGCCATGTAACTCAGACATCTCACGAAGTGACTGTCTTCTGTTTTTTTTCCTCATTCCACCGCCACCACCTTTGTACATCCATGGAACTCTCACTTGGCTTCATTATCAGAAGATGATGCCATTGTAGTCTCCTTCTCTTGATTGAACTTGGTGTATGTTTCACCTCTATACCTCCTTTGTATATCACTTTTGTAAAATTCCAGTGTTCTCACCACCAGAATCAACGAAATAAGAGCCCCAGTGAATGTCGCAATGGCCATAATTTTGAAAGATAGGCCATAACATTGTTTCCCCTTGCAAACAAGTGGCTTCCCCAAAGCCTTTATTCCATACAACTTCGTTGTCTCAATATCGTAAAGCCTTCCAGCGAGTTCTTTATTAAGCAAAAACGACCCAATTGGACTTGCCAACTGCCCACAATTGAACAATACAGAGTAGTGCTTGAGGCCAAAGATCTCGGAAATTATGGACAAAACTAGAGGCAACTGTGCGCCAAGTGTAAACCCAATGATCAATGAAGCCAAGTAAATTGAATTCTGGAAAGGAAATGCGATCAGAAGCTGGCCGATGCAAGCGAGAAAAAGAACAACCGACAACATAAGGGGACGAGGAACTTTATATTTCGTGAGCAGTGTTTCAGACAGAAACCCGGAGAATACTCTCCCTGCGTAATTCCATATGCTTATCAGGGACATAAAGGTGTTTGTGGTCTTTGGCTCATATCCAAGCGCGTCGCCAATTTGTCTCATGTTGTCAACGACAGTCAAGCCTGAGCCAAGTCCGACGAGTGTTGCAAGGAAGATAATCAGCATGTCAATGCTCAACAATGCTTGTAGTATCCCATAGTCTTCCCCTCTTTTTGGTTTGTTAAGAATGTCTACAAGAAAGGACGTTTTTGTTGTCTCCTCTTCTGCTTCTTTGATAGAGGTATTTTGTTCTTGCTGAATGGCTTGTGGCTTCTCAACTATTATTGTTGTAGGAGGTGCTTTCATCTCGTTCCAAATGAGTACCTGTTAAAGTATTTGATTAAATCATGTTAAATTTATGTCTTTCAATTAATTTAAATTTTTAAGATAAGTGATGATTTAATATAATATTAGAACTAAAGGTGATTTAACAATACCTCTTGTCTAAAGGCAACGACAGCAGGTAGAAACAACAAGATGCACGCTACCGCTACACTTCCAATATTGGCCGTTTGAGAAAAGGCAACATGTTGTTGAACTAGTGTAATGGTCATCAAAAACACAGCAAGAGCGGCTGATAAATAGAGGAACTGATAGAACACTTTAACCTCATTTGGTTGCCTAATCTTAACCTCCTTCTCCCTAATTGTGTACATAACCACTATTGATATCAATGTCGGGAGCCACGCTGTGAGAAGGATTAAAGATGTTGAATCACCATCCCCATAAATGGCCAAGTAAATTTGAGTAAGTATAGCCCCACTAAGCCCGACATAACCTTTCAAGAGACCCAACATAATAGATCGGCTCTCTTGGAAATTCTTGACACAGGTGACAAGAGATCCTGTATTTACAAAGTTCTGTGAATTGGCTCCGATGAACATGTAAGCACACATATGCCAAAGCTCAGGCTTGCGAATTCTTCGGGTGACGGCCAACCATATCATGAAGTAGCCTAAAAAGTTGGTGACAGAGCCAATGGCAAGCACGAACCATGTGGGAGTGACCTCGGCTACAAGGCCAGACAAAATTCCAGCGCTTGTACCAATATCCTTCCATGAGCTTAATGTATTGAGCATTGACTGGTTGTATTCAAGATTGCTCTTGATATCGTTGGAGTAGACCGTAAAAAGGTATGTTGCACCGGCGCTGGCCATGAGCAGAAATGATGCAAAGACTGAGGTCCATCTACCTGTTGCCAAGTGCGCAGCAAAACTACAGCATTCATTCTTTGTCTGAGCCATTTTTCCTCTTTGAAGTATTTTCTTTCTGGGTTTGCAGGGAAGAGGAAGCAGAGATGTTGATATCTGATATTTGGGTTGTTGGAAGAAAGACGCTATAAATAAGCAAATACAGAACGTGAGTTAGTTTGTGTCGATTAAGGAATTTAAGGTAGTTCTTAGTAATAGCTCATTCACATGTGGGAAGGAGCTGTCAAATTATGAGAAAAAACAAATTGAAACTAAGAAGTATACACTCATTGGTATGCATTTCCTCATTTTAACAATAAATAAACCTACCCGAACCGCTTATTCCAAAAATTAGGCAACACGTGCATTCAATCGCTACTTATTTTAAAAATTTAAGACGATAGGAGAGTGTAAATTTAATCATTTAATTTATATTTTTAAGTATTCTAACAAGAAACAAGTTAATCTACCTGAACCACTCATCCCAAAAGTTAGGAAACACGCATTAAATCACTACTTATTTTAAAAACTTAAGGCGATAAAAGAGTATAAATTTAATCATTTAATTCATACTTTCAAGTATTTTAACAAGAAACAAATTAACTTACCCCAACCGCTCATCCCAAAAATTAGGCAACACATGCATTAAATCACTACTTAACTTAAACTAATAAGAAAGTGTAAATTTAAACATTTAATTCATACTTTTAACATTATTTCTTTCATGTGAACTATTTTAACTGAAATTGGGGATACACACATAGAATCAAAGTTTGAACTCAAGGCTATGTATGTTAACATATAAAATAATTGTCATACTATAATACGCAGCGAAAATTAGGATTCAAAATTACCTCAAGCCATGTTTGTTCAAGCGAATCAAAGAACCTCTCATCAACATAAACCTAAAACAAAATTTAGAAGAAAGAGGATCTTCTCACCTATGCCTAACTCGATTACCTTATTGATGGAATACATAGGTTTTATTTGTAGGTAGGTTAAGGATCCTTAATCAGAATTGTTATCTTATTTATTCATCCCATCAAGAAATAAGAATCAAAATAAAATGAATTCTAATTTATTTGATTCTACAAATTATTCTTTGTTTGGAATAAATTACCGAACACCCGTAATTGTGTTTTAATTTAAATCACACTAAAAGTAATTAGAAGCAAATATCATAATCCAAAGGGTAACGTTAACGGTCCCAAGACATAGACGGGTTGATTAGGGATAAAACTTTCAGTTTGAAGGGTTCTTCAATCTCCTTAATAACACCCCACGACTAAGTTGATATCCAAATTAGAAGTTTTCTTCTAAACTAAGTTGGAGGAATTTTTTTCAACATAGTCTATAAAAGTGATATGTGTCCCTTGAACATGTGAAAAATACATGTTGTTTTAATAGAACAGACAAAGTTGGAATAAATTTTATTAAAAACTCATGTGCACCTCACATGCTATTAAAAAAATGGACACATGCCACTTTTCTAGACTAGGTTGAAGGAAATTCCTTCAACCAAATTTGGAAGAAAACCCTATCCGTCTTAGACATGATTATTATCCTTCTTTGTCAAGCACAACAAGAAATTCGAAGTTTTTATCACTTGAAAATTAGAAAAACAAAGAGAGAAATCAATTATTTTGAGAGAATTGGATGTCCAAATGATAATTTCGAAGGGATCAACATCCAAATGTTTTAAATAATTTTGCATTTCTCTTTATTTTTTCTCTGTTTTTCAAGTGGTAAAAAGTAAAAACTATGGCTGCGTTTATTAAAATTTTGTTCTTTTTTTTCTGCCTTTTCTTCTTAAAATAAAATCATTAACAAATAACTTAAATGCAAAATACCCATAAAAATACAAAAAAATTCACATTTATCTAACATCAAAGCACTTCTTCAAAAAAATAATATTACTTTAATTAATATGCCATGTCATCCACTTAAAAAAAAAAAAAAAAAGGCTTAAAACTTATTATGTGAGCGAATGTGATAAATAAATATATAAATAGCATTACTCATTTAAACCAAAAAAAAAATGTTAGGGTTGTTCTTGGTGTTCTCTTTCTTCTATATGGATAGTATTTAAAAAAAAAAAAAAAAAAAAAAAAAAAAAAAAATTTACCCCACCAATATTTTACCCCACCAAAATAAAAAAAGAACAGTAATTTTTCTCTTCAAGCCGAAGACAAAAAAAATACTCCAAAAACAGTCATGGAGCTTCTACTATGATCATCATCATGCTTCTTACGGCCACGGGAGGATTTGCGGTCAGTTGTGTAACTTCACCCAGTCGTGAAAATCCTTGTTAAACCCTACCAGCTAACTCTCTCTTTACGTCATCAGAATCTTCCACTATTTGCTTCTCTCTCTCGCCCTCGGATTCGATCACTCATTTCCTTTCCTAATCCCAAATGGCAAAGGCAAAGCGCCTGATACCATCTTTCAATCGCGTTCTGGTAGAGAAAATCGTTCCTCCTACGAAAACCAACACCGGTACCTTACTTCCCTAGTCAATCACCAAGGTAAAATCTCTCTCTCTCTCTCTCTCTCCCTCTCGCTCTCTATTTTTTTTTTTTTTTTTTTTCTTGCTGAGGAAATTGTTGGAAAAGTGATGTATCAACTTTGAATATTTGATTTTTCTCTTATTTGTTGTGTGTTTTTTAGCTTGGAACTGAAACTGGGTTCTTGTCTTTCCTTCTTGTTTTCTTTCATTTGGCCATTTGGTTGTTTTTTCTGATACTTGGTTTGGCCTTTGATTGCTATGTTTAATTTGGGTTTAGACGTGGGGTGAACCTGGCTCTGATACCAGTGTTAGGTGGTCTTTCAACCCCAAAAGCTAGTTCAAGAGGTGAGGCTTTCTCTCACACTTATAAACGGACCATCAACCCCTTCCACAACCGATATAGGATAACTCTAACAATGTGGCTTGGATATTTTTTCCCAACGGAAGTGTGTTTTTTTGGGTACCTTTTTCCGAGTAATGCTAGAAGGCCTACTTGTGTCCTACTAAGAATGATGTGGCTATTAAAATCACCATTGGGCTTGTGATTGATCATTATTGAATTTTTTATCAAAGGGTAATTTTAATAACCACATCATTTTTAGTAAAACACAAGTAGGCCTTTTAGAATTACTCCATTTTTCTTGATTGGTTTGTCTTTACCTATTGTCAATATGAATTCTGTATTGTTCTTTGATTCTTCTGGGTATGGACTTGATTTCGATATAATTTCTGTTTGGGATTTTATAGTGTGATCCAAGCCATTTATTAGTTTGCTATTCTGGCATGGCTTCAATTTGGATATTTCTTTGTGCCTTTCCCAATTAAACTAAAATCTCTATCTTAAAACAAAAGTTTCCACTTAAAACTATTACAACGAATTTTATATTACATTGAGAGAAAGAACAACTATGTTTGATTAATTCTTTAGTTTACTTGAATGGCATAACTTGAATAGTTTTGAGATGATGTTGCTTTACTTTTTTCTACCTGCTTTTCGGCTCTTCTAATCAAGTTTCTGATAGATCAGACAATCGAAGAGCCTTTTTTGTTCTCTGAGGATAATTAATAAAAATACTACTATAATTGAAAGCCTTAATATATAGGAGAGAACTGCCTTTCCTGTATGCTGTCTTTGGCTCTGTTGGTACATGGGCTTTACACAATTGATCTGGCTATATCGGATTGGATCACATAGATTCACCTTTCAACACAGCATAGGTCATCGAAAGGATCTCAGAAACCCACCAGAGCTAGGTTCTTTCCAAAAATGGAATGGAGTGCGTAATTGCTATTTTAGTTTCGGAGAGTTTTGTTTGACATTACCCAATATCATGGAACTTAGGAGACTTTTATTTCACTTCTCTGTTATGGTACGGTTCTTGCTTTTCTTTATATGGGTTGGATGTATTAAGTTTTAAGATCGCCTTTTAATTTGCACTGTAGAGATACTTTTCTTTGATCTTAGGTTTTTCAACCTTTTCTGTTCAAGTTATCAGGGTTTGTAATTACCTCATCTTTAGAGAAAATATGCCACTATCTGTAGGATTTAAGCAAGCTCTGCTAGCTGAGTAGTTCCCGGGGGGTCCTTGGTCATTTTCAGGAAATAAAGTGTCAAATAATTTAGATCGAGACCAAGTATTTACTTTTATATGTGATCAGTTTGGCTAAAAAATGAATTCCTTATGTATTAATTTGTTAGTTGAGTGTATAGTCGAATTTTTTCAGCAAGTACACTATCCTAGAACAGAACTTTGCTAGATGCAGAATTTGCAAGGGAATGTCCTTCCAACTTAGGTTCAATATATGGATTGTTTAATGGGACCGAGTATTGCTAGAAGTCACTCTTGTTTTCCTTTTGTTTCACTCTAAAAATAATATGATTTCTTAAATCACCATTGAGTTTGTGATTGATCATTATTGAATTTTGATCAAATGATAATTTTAAAAACCACCTCATTCATAGAGTGACAAAAGAGGAACACAAGAATAATTTCTAAAATCACTCAATGGGACCAAACCACCATAACATCTTCTTATCATATTTGGCTTGGGATATTAAATATATCAAACTAGTTTAATTAGTCTCTGCTCATAGTTCTATGTATTTGCATTCTGTTCTTTCTTACAGTTTTAGCTTTTGGTGCTGTCGATGTTGAAGCTGTAGCATTTTCTTTACTAGTGATTCTTTACATGACATGGGGTGCTAAATTCTATAACCTTTCAGCTTTAATTGACGTTTAAATTTGACTCGTTTATGATCATAAAACAAAGTTATGAAAAGAATATTGTACTACTTTTAAGATCATAGAAGTTGCTGCCCTTGTAGGTGGTTCACCCATGGAGGTGTCATATTACCCCATGATACCAACTGAAGCAAGGAGCATGTAGGCTCTGATACCAACTAATGTAGGGAAGTGTGTGAGAAAATTAGATATTGTTAAAGAAAAGATAAATGATCTTGGAACCGTTGATTTGTTCACAAAAAACGTAAACAAAACCATTCTTTAAACCTATTGATTCACTCATAATACAAGGCATAAGGTATTAGCAATTGGTATATTCAATAGAATACCCAAAAGTTGGAAGCACAAAAGAAACCTCACTCTATAAATTATATCACCAAGACACTGACAAAAAACAAAGCCACAAGTTACTTTTAAATAGGCTAGAAGTCCTAATCTTAATATCATTAAGAAATTCTAAAACCTAATCCATTAGATAATGATAATAGTTTGTATAGAAACTACTTGACATGTTTTCCCCTGTTTTATTTCAGGTATCATCTGTATAGAGATGAGGATATCTTGGGAACTCTTCATGATTAACACATAGTATTGGCCTATCAGTGTCAAAGGGAGAAAATAAGCCTTCTTGTCCCTGCAATTGCAGGCTGTTGTGCTATTTTGCAATTTTGTAACTTATACCAGTTAGACATTTGCTGAGGGGCTCAGCTATTTTGTTTCTAAAGATGTGATAACATACTACTTAAACAAAAAAACAGAACGCATAAAATGCTTTAAAAGGAAAGAACTGTGAAGCCTACATCCAAAATTATTTACACGACACCACTTATAGTTTGAATTGTCAAACTGTAATTTCATAATTCAATGTTACACAATACTTAATTAATCCAAACACTAAAAGATTACAATGTCTCTTCCAAACCAAGTCACTCGTGCACTTCTTAAGAGACAAGAAAACGAAGAAATCATGCAAAACCTGCATGAAACTATTCTTCAGAGCTTTTTGACGAGTTTATAAAGCTCCGAGCAGCATCTAAACTCAGTTCTTCATGCACCTGGAAATAATAGGAAAAGAAATTTTCTTTACATTAACAACCAGAAACAAAAACTTGATGTAGAAATGCAGAAATGTAAGATACGTACAAGTTTTTTATGAATTCTTTGAAATGACTTGCAAAATCTCTCTGCTTCTGCTGCCCCCACCTATAACATAAATGAGCACCAATAGTTAAGTCTCCCTCCCATCTCATGTTTTCTTCATACACTGAGAATATAGCAACAAAATCACTAAAGAAATTCAAATCTTCCAAAAACATTTCTAGCCATATTTGTTGTGAAATTACATGACAATGTAGTTTTATAATATTTACCTTTCCTAATAAACAAAACATTTCTAAATAAGGCATAACTTAACAGCATCAGAAGTTTCTAATCAATGGCTGAAGCCTGAAATTGATACCATATACACATAGAAAGAAACTGACAGAATTTAAAGGTGCCTTATGTTACAAATAAAAGCTCCCAAAAATATAGTAGGTTAGTTCTTTAATGACAAAAGTGAGGTGACTGAAAAGTTTGATGCAAATAGAGAAAATGATAGTCGATCTGCTCCTCTCCTTCCTCAACAAGTACTGGACCAACAATGGGTGTATTATTTTGCCACTTAAAAGCAACTTTTTCCGCCAAAAAATAATTTCAATAACAGCACCAGATAATGAACTAAAGCCAGGGAGGAGAGAGATATCTTCAAGATCACAAATTACAATCTACATAGCATGACTCAAGCATGTAACATTTTAAAATCACTTATAATCTCCTTTAAATAATTGTAGAACATGTTTTTATAACCTGTGCCCCCTTTTTGCCCCTCTTTCTTGCAACATCTTTTACTTCAACCAATACACTTCTCCACCTTAGTGCAGTCATTAATATTCAATGCACGTGGCTCAACAATTTAGACCAGATTTCTCTCATCTAATCACAATCTAGAGTTACTAATACCTCCTCTCTTTTTTCAGAAAGTAAAACTAATACCTCACCAGCTCATGAATGATGCATTTATTTATGGGTGTCTGTTTTCGTCTTGCTATCCATCCCCCACATCATTGCCATCATCAGCTCAATCATCTTAGGAAGGAAAGGCAATGCCTTTTCTATTTCTATCTCATTTCCCTAGATCACCAATAGACCATGTCACTTCACTCTTCACAGAAGAATGCAAAATCTTGGAATTTAACCAAGGAGTTAAACATGGTACACAAAGATATGGAATATTCAAGGAATCATGGTCCACAAGTTTCATGCATTAGATCATGTTGGTATTTGAAATACTAGAAGTGGCTAGATTAGGAACTCTACTAATTTTCATAACATAATTGGAGTTCAGCATACCTTCCTCTCAGCAACCAACTTTAGCTTCACCCAAAATGCATCTGTTAGCACACAAACACATAAGCATGACAATTTAACTTCGGTACTAAAGCCAAGATACAAGTGGAAATGCATCTTAGTCACCTATAAATTTTAGAAATTTAATGCCAACAAAGCCCAGCACGCCCAGCACATTGCAATGTGCCTTAATAAATCAATCCATTAATTTGAGTGATGTTTACACAAGAAAACAGCAAAATTCTGCCAACACATCCCCCAGATGAAACTTTTCAAAGGTCTCCAAGCAAGTACATTTTTTAGACGCCAAACTCATAGGCACAATGGTGTAGAGATGGAATCATAAGGGTGGACATTTACAAACAATTAAAATAAATTTAACCAGAAAGTCCGCAATTCTTAAGATAAAATGGTTCTAATAAGGGCAAGGCAGTCAAAGAGATCCATCAGATTATCATGTTCAAACAAAAATGTATGCATAAATCCATCAATAAAATACTAGGTTTCTTTGGAAGTTTGTAAAGGAAAAGAACAGAAAGGAAACAATGAATTAAGATTGAATGGAATAGGATAGAAAGGATGGGGGTGTTTTCCTTCCAATGTGTTCTGCTTAAGCTTCCCCCGTTTGGGGGATTAATTGATTGGATAACCTGAGAACAATAATCCTTCCTAGGAAAAGCTTTTACAATGGTAGATACTAGGTAGGGCCAGGTTTATTTGGCATCTATGCCACCTACCCTCCAAACAGTTTGGGAGCCTTTCAGCTCAAACTGCTCATACTCCTAGATCTTCACAATGGGAGTCCATAAGTAGAGTGAAAAGAAAAGAAATGTTGAAGTGACAATTACACCCTTTTCTTTTATTTGCGTCTTTTAAGAAAGAGAAATGAATTTTCATGTCATTTATTGAAAACGAATGAAATATTCTGCCCACTGCTGGGTGGAACGCTTATAAGGGAATGAAATGGAATCTGCTTTTGATTAGAATCAGCTCCCAAAAGAACCCTCCATTCCCTACCATTCCTTTCCACCCTCCCAAACCCACTATACATAAAAGAAATGCACCATAACTAACAAAGAAAATTATAATCTGAAAATGTTATTTGATGGATACCATCTTTGCTATTTCCTTGATTCTCAGTTTCCCTTTTACCCTCCTCTTCCCATGCATCTTGCCATTCCTTTATCTGTCGTGAAGACAAAACTGTCAAGTAGTGCTGAATATACACAAAAGCATAATATTGCGTTAAGCAGTGCCAATCATACCACCTCATTCTGCGTTGACTTAGAGGTTGACTCTCTTGATGCATCTGATTCCACCTGAAATTATATTCAAAAACCAAACTAAATGCATATATAAACAACCAAAGAGGGAAATTTTCATCGAAATTTTGAAGTCGTGTTATGCACAGTTTAAGGCAATAGAAACTGCATAACCATTTAGGTAGTTCCACTAAATTGTTTCAGAAAAAGCCGTTGGAAAACAGGGTTTCAAGTTAGGAATATTTGAAAAAAAATATCTTAGGTCTACTATTTTGGATCATCTAAGAACTTTTGCCTATGCAGAAATTCAAGAATAAATTTTGAAAATTTCATCTCAATATAAACCTTGAACAAGATCAACGCAATAGCCTCGATGCAATATTTTTTATTCTTGAATACAAAGTTCAAAACACTAATCAAAGTAAGCTGACAAATACAAAAGTAGCGGATAACGAGCATATAAAAGTTTAGCACATGAAACATCTATAATGGTTTTCTGCCAACACATTGGCTAATGGACTTGATCTGTTCCAATCAGAAGTAAGATCTAGGACACAATTGCTACATTGTATAACATCTCAAGATCTAAAGTACAATGCAGCATTACATATTAATATCTATTATCCTGGCACATCCATTTAAATTGGCTCACTTTTGTGAATTTCACTTTTAGATCTCCCTTTACGCACAAAACGTGGGGAGAAGAATACAATAAATCAAGCATTCAACTCCATCAGAAGCTTCTGTCATGCGGTTAATCATGTAATGAACTGAGAATTTGACCCAGTTGTGCTACATATGCCTATTAGTAATATTCTCCTTTAATGAGGGGTAGCAAGATCAACTATATGTAGGATGCTTATCAAAGTTACCATAGAACGCATACCATTTCAAGAAACTATGTAACTACTATGCCTTAGGCAAACGCATCAAACATCAGTATCATGTATCATCAATTTGAAACATGGCAAAGTAACAAGAAAACCCATTCAGACAACATTTCTCATTTAATCTGATTGTCAGATATCACATCTGAATAAAACATCCTTGATCTCTTCATACATGCTAGTTATATGACATATCATTCATATCAACCCCCATTTCAGTCTTTTCACTGTTAGCAAACCCACTTGTTTGTTCCATTCATGAATAATCACCGACAGAAAAATTAAAATGCTTCTGTTTACTCCATACCCATTAATCTCCTTATGTAATCGTTGCACATTCAAACCCCAAGTAGTTCAAATTATAGTATACTGGATCAACCCCTATACTACAATCTGCATATCATGTGATGAAACCTATGCAACCAGAATAGACTTTCACCATTGCAGCAACTAAGAACTGTTAAATTACCAGTTATTAGGAAGAGATTGACTCTGAAACCATTAAATTACCATTTATCCCAAAAACTTAAGCTTATAGGGATAGGTAAATTTAATCACTTAATCATTATTTTAACAAGAACCGTTAAAAACAACCACGACAAATGCGAAGGGAAACTTTCAGACACTCAAAGAAGATATAAAGAGAGACCCAGTACACATAATGGCATCAAAACGAAGAGAAAACCTTCTTGGTCAAATCTTGAACACTTTTCTTGAATGCCCAAGAACTTCAACGATGTTATTCTAAAAATTTCAAAAAAAAAAAAAAAAGAAAAAGAAAAAAAACTTGGTAAACAGAGGCAGAGTTACATGGTAATCGCGAGATCGGACGATGGGGAATAGATCAAGAAGGCGTCGAAATTCAACTGCTTCCATGCTTGCTGTTGCTGCAGCTCTCTCCCGATTAAACGCCAAACAACACTGCACTTTCAATTTTCTTTTCTTTTAGTTTCTTTTTCTCTCCTTCAACGTTAAGAGAATGATTTGTAGAATAATGACGACTAAGGTCTTAGGAAAACAGCTTCGTTTGATATAATGTTTTCAATATTTTTGGTTTCCAGAAGTTATTTTCGTGATAAAATATAAAAAGAATTTGTATTTTTCGCCTATTATTGACAAACTATTTTCTTAAATGGAAATGCTACTTGTACCCTTAATTTCAACTTCTAAAGTAATTTTTACTGTTATATCATGAAGAAAAAATGAGAAGAGCTTGTCCTCTATTTCATAATGGTAGAATGATCCAAAAAAATGTGAAATGATCATTCTACACTTATAAAATAAGCAGTGACGGAGCTACTTAGGGCTTTGGGGGTGCTGTGCTTTGAAAAAAAAAAAAAAAAAAGAACTTTTTTGCTATTTTCCTACCCAAGTTCCACACGACACTCCCAAAAAAAAAAAATCTCTCCTACTTGTTCAAGTTATCACTCGGCACCCTCAAAAAAATTTAGGCAACCCCAATATCAATTGTCTAGCTCCACCACTGAAAATAAGAGACTTGTTATTCTCTATTTTAAAGAAAACTGAGAAGATCTGATTCCGCGTCAAAGAGTGCGCAATTGGGAGTGTATGAAATATTTCTTTTTCTAAACACAAACAACCAAATCCCGGAAAGATTGTTATAGTATACATAATGTTGATTAGGCTTACTTCCCCTAGCCCCATCAAAATTTTGAGAATGGTTCATAGCCTAGCATAGTGTAATAGATATAATTGATATCGGGTATTTGCTGTTCAAACTCAACTCAAATAGAGCTTTAAGAACATGATTGAAGCATATGAGGCATAAGGAGTTGTTTTACTTTCAGACTTCACATTCACAATAGGCATAGATTATTATTATTATTATTTATTTTTTTTCTTTCTTTCTCTCCCAAATAATGTATTTTTCTCCGAAGACTAAAACCAGTAATGAAAAAAGAAAAAGAAAATCAAATCACACCATCATTATAATATGTGAATGTCTCTTTTTCTCTTGTAATTGTCAAAATTATTCGTAATAAGATTTTTTTTTTTTTTTTTAATTGAATAATGAAAGGGTGATAGGGAAGAATCATTTTCACTCTTGATCCGAAAGGAAAAAGAAGTGGACGATACTAAAAACAAAAAAGGGGTTGGCTCCCTAACAATAGACCCAAAACAAACTAAAACAGTGCGAAAATAATTACAAAGGGTAAAAAATTAGTCAAATAAGTGACCCGGTTCTCTCCAGGGGCCACACAAGGCGATTACAGAAACAAAAGGAGCACAAATAAATGCAAACATATCTGAACCCCCACTTAGAAATAGCTACAACCATTGGGAAGAGGCTGAGGGGGTAGAAGCACTATTCAAGTCCAAATCCAGGACTGTTGAAGAGAGAGGCACCAACACCAAATCAGTTACAAAAATCTCCACTAAATGTTTAAACCAATATAAATCAAGGAGACAATAACCCACAAAAACACAAATACAAATAAAACTAAGAAAATACAACAAGAAAGCAACAAAAAAAAAACCAGAAAACAGTAGAAACGACCAAGAAACGGAGTGGGCAGTCACTGGCCGACGCGTGTACACGCACCGGTGAATGAGATCCACGCGCCGACGTGTGGTGGTCAGATCAGGCCAGAGAAGGCGACATTAGGAATTTGAGAGGCCAGCCGATCACAATGGACTGACAAGTGCAGGGGGAAATTGACCGAAAAGAACAGATCTAGTTTCAAAAAAACTAGATCTAAAAGCCTAACAAGTTTTGAGGTGACGATGAGTGGCGCAGCACAGAGGCGGACAAACGGCGGAGGAATGAAGGCAGAGCGGAGAGGATTAAGGAAGCTGGAGCTCCTGGTCTGGTTGCAAAGCACAACAACAAAAACTAAAAAAGAAAACAACAAAAACAAGAAAAAAAAAAGATCAAAGAAGAGGGAGGAGATATGGAGTTCTCCATATCTCCTCCCTGGAAAACCTTGGTAAGGAGGTGGCTACTCTCATCAGGGAGATGGAAAGAAAAACCTAGGTTTTCAAAAAATAAATTCTAGAGATAATGATTACAACAGAACAAGTTTTATCAATAAAATTTTCATTCATCTGAGATTCAGGCATAAGTAACACACGTGCTAAAACAAGTTTAACAAACCAAACCGAGTTTATATTATTCACAAACTTAAATCAACCCAAATCAAATTTATGAAGTTTGACTCATTTCATGTTCAAGCAATAATTGTTGTTCAAGCTCAACCCATTTATTATGCGAACAAAGTAGCTTATACGAGATGAGCTCCAACGGTTCATAACATTACATATATACACACTCTAAAACAAGTTTATCGCACCAAATCAAGTTTACAAAAGCATTGTTTATGAGCTTAAACTAAACCAAACCAAGTTTATCTGAATTTGGCTCGCTTGAGCTCGGCTCAATTATTAAACAAACCAAGCTCAAACTATTCATAAACAATTCTATTTATTTACAGCCCTAAGATACTATAAACAAATGGCAGCATCTACGCAATGCGATGCAATTAGTTTGAAAACTGTAAATGCTATAATTCAAACCAAATAGGGGCTGAATTAAATTAAAAGGTTCCTCATGCATCGATGTTATGATATACAACTTGTTTGAAAACTGAAAATCCACAAATTCAAACCAAAAATATAAAATAACAAGGCTCAAGCTAATTCTCTGTTGGCAATGACAAAAAGTGACCAAAGCTATTAACGACATAGATTGAGCCCCAAGATATAAATATCTGAGGTATCAACTAATGATTCTATCTGTTTCTATTGTTAAGGTTTCTCATCTTGCTTGCACTTAGTGGCGCTTCCCGCCACCACCCTTCTTCTTACCTCCATTCTTCTTTCCACCTCCCTTCTTTTTCCCTTTATAAGTGACCACATGGGTACCAGAATCCCTCTCTCTAGATGGAGTTGGATGTAGCAAATGCTTTACATCAAGTACACCATTTCTAAAATGACCTTCAGATGCTCTCAAAATCCTGTCCTCAGGCTTGCGCCTCCCCACTGATCTTTTAGCATTACCACCACGCTTGCCTCCAAATTGTCCAAGAATCAAACGCTAAAAGAGCTACAACAGTTAGTGAAACTACAAAAGCTTTTGCCAGTCAGATGAAGTAAAGATAAAGAGGGTGATGAAAGAAATCAATCACCTCTTGTAGCATTTTCTCCTCTCTTTCCTTCCGTTTCTTCATCATTGGCCGTGCTACACTTAGGGTTAGTCTCTGCTTCTTAGGAGGCTGTTTCAGGGATAAGCACAGATTTAGGACGTTTTAAATGAATACAAACAGCCGCAGTAAATGAAAATAGAGCTCACTGCGTGTCCCGGCAGCTTGCCTGTTGCCAACAAAATATAGGTAAAAGTGAACATAAAAGAAGGACAAAGAGTACTTACCTTCCCACCTAGATCAACCACCTTCCTGTTCTCATATTCTTTTCTCTCTTTCCAAGTCATATGCGAGGAGCCTGGAAAGTTGCATTACCTTCCATTAGATCATATGCAAATTTAAAAATGATAATTGACAAAAGAAAAATAATAATTATAATAAGAAAGTTGAGTTACAAACTACCCCAATAGAAATCTTAATATTGCTGGCTTGAGTGGAATCTTAACTGAACCACGGAGAGAGAACTACTATATTGAAATAACCAACATTTCTTCTAACCTCTCTAATAAAACAAAAATATATTTTCACAAGCATGAAGCGTTATCTAAGACGCAAAGGCAGAGTCAATCCAAAGAGGCCATATGGAAAGCCATCCCTAATTTACTTATGTGGAGCATTTGGAGAGAAAGAAATCGATGACTTTTTGAAGACCATGAGTCTAATATGTTACAACTAAAATCCCTCTTCTTGAGTTCTCTTTTAGATTGGGTTGTTTCTTTTGTTCCTAATTTCTCTTCCCCTTGTCTTGTAGATCTTGTTAACTTTTTAGATTTTCGACCTCATTAGGGTTGTTACTTTCTTGTATGCTTTTCGTGTACTCGAGCTTTTCTTCTTCATCAATAAAAAATTATTCATAAAAAATTAAAAACATAGAAGCACATGCAGAAACATATAGCAGTGACCAAAAAACCAAGCCTAATCCCACATGGCTAAAATGTCTTTAAACTCTTCTCGTCAAAATTTTAGCAATCCATGCCATCAAAGCAGCCACAAATTAAAAAGCAAAACCCCATCATAGTCCTTCCAAAATATCGATTGCCAACATATAAGTAACTTGAGCTTTATCTATTCAAGACAACCTTAGGGTATTAAGATTTTGTCAAACCACAGTAATTTTCAGGAGGAGAAAAAGATGTCCACTGCCTTCCCACTCCACACATTATGGAAACATCTACGGATAGGACAATATGACAGTGCTTAACAATCTTCTGATACTAATTGATTTTTCAAACATTATACATTTCTGTGAAATGTCCTCTCCAGTATTTAAATTTGGTCCCATATTAATCTGTTCAACTGATAAATACAATGATGAAAAAAAGTTAAATTGACAAGCACAAATAACTTTTTTTCCAAACAGGTCTATGCCTTTGAGGCAATTTCTATCTTATCCTAGATGGACCAAACACTGCAAAAAGAGAGAGCTTCCACAAGGACAACCCCAAAAGCCTCACCAGCAAGCCCATCCAACGGCAACGTCACACAAAAGACTAGGGCATAACATTTTTATGATAATATATATGGCTGCATTGAGTCTGTAATTTAATAGTTCTATGAATTCTGTTGTATGAACACTTCTAAAAACCCTGATATTCCAAATTCAATTATACTACGCATATAAGAGTTCCGCAAAAATATCTATATCAACTTCATGATATCAATTTCAAGTATTTCACAAGAAAAGAAAATGCCTCAGACAAAAATTTTGATGCTAAGAAAAGATAAATATTATGCAGGAGCAAGGACTTTATTCACCGACTTAAAACCAATTTTAGTCCATGGAAAATAATATCTTCGAAGTTCCTGTCATGCAGAAACAAAAAGCTCAAAATCATATCCAATGCAGGAAATTTATTTATTTATTTTTAATTTTCCTATATAAAACATCAAAAGCAGTAAATCAAATGCATATGACGCAGGAAAAATTGTGGATTATATAAGAATCAGATTCTTCTACCCCAAAACTTAAGACAATCACACTTCCATATTTCAAGTGCCCAATTTCTCCAACCATAACACAATTCATAAACTAATCTGTACATGTTCTTAAAAGTTCTTAGCCCATTAAATCCTATCGTGTCCATATGTAATTAGCTCTTAAGACTATTATCATAATTCGATAAATAAGGCCAAAACGGAGACACCTCCAAATAGCATTGACCCATCAATCAAAACACATCTTTAAACACTTGGTAAGCAAAAACAATCACCCCCCACTTCATGATCTTAAGCTAAAAGGCAAACACTGATTATGAAACCCCCATTACATGCATATCTTAAGCTAAATTGCTGCAAAAAATTAAAAGGGTCAATTATAACAAGCAAATTATGAAACAACAAAGTAAGTAATTATAAGTGCAAGAAAATTACTGAAATGCTCAATGTCCTTCATGATCTTCTTGAAGTCCATTTCCTCATCCTTGTCATCCGTAGGGTCCGTCGAGGGTCCTTCTCTGTCGGCTTCTTTCTTCTTCATGTACATTCTTTCTTGTGTAGGCTCAACTTTCTTCTTCTCATACAATCTTTCTTGTGTAGTTTCAACTTTCTTCTTCTTGTACATTCTTTCTTGTGTAGGTTCAAAGCCGACTACAAAGAAACCAAGTAAAAGGGAATTTGACCTAATCGAAAGTCAGAACAGTGTGTGTAGAGAGAGAGAGAGAGAGAGAGGTATGTATGGTTACCTGCGCAAAGAACTGAGTTTGACGGTGTGGGGGGCGGGGGTGGACAGTGAGAACTGAAAATAAAAAAGACCTACGAGCGATTAAACAGGAAAATTTATGTTTAGTAAAAAGACCTACGAGTGATTAAACAATCCCAAGTCATCGACAGTACATGTCTCGTTTGTAAAATCTCAGTATAGGCATGCATGTATGCTGTTAAGTCGGTATACAAGTGCAATTCTAAGTATACATGAGTAACTAGGTAACATGGTATGCGTCAAATGCTATGCATAAGCTAATGCAACCGTGTGCATGACTTCCCTATAACTAAATTACATGATATACTCTCTGTAACTGTGTTAATTACATGATGATGCAGTCTTAGCATGAGAATCTATATAAAAAAATAAAAAATTAAAAGCAATAATTTTCACATTCAATACAAGAACCTACAAAAAACCCCAGATTGGTCATTGACACCAAGGTATAAATTAGAGATGCTCACTCAAAATCCCTAAATTCAACCGAAATCAGCAAAATAATCTAATGGGTACATCGAAAATTATCAATTTCATCAACACGTAGACACCCATTCATATATTAATTCAAAACACAGTATCACCAACTGATTTCGTGAATGCTCAAGGGGGATTTCGGTTTTCACCCGATATTTCCAATATCAACAGAAAATCTACAACATTATCGTATAGGTTTATCAAACTACAAACTTCTTGATTATCATCCAATATTCGTCACCCACAGCATCACTGATTGGTTCTCGAAGCAAGACAAGAGGAAGAAATTTAAGAGAGAGAGAGAGAGAGAGAGAGAGAGAGAGAGAGAGAGAGAAACAGTAACGACGGGGAGAGACAGACGCACGCGTACGCACGAGAGGAAGAGATAGACAGTAGAAGAGGGAGGAGGAGAGGAATACCTGATGTCTTGGATTTTCCTTTCTCTGGAGTTTGGAAGTTTCAGTCGTGTGTTACTCTCTGCTTTAGTTCTGGGTTATAGGAAAGAATAATGATAAAGGAACAACAATGACCCAACTTCTCTCCTACGTGGCACCTTGCGTGGCCGGAGTGAGAGAGACAGGAGCGAGAGAGACCGTGCTGCGCCGGTGGCCGGAGAACTCGCGTGAGAGAGAGGGTGAGCGAGGGAGGGAGAGCAGCGGGAGAGGGAGAGCATTAGCCTATTAGGTTTCCGAAAAGTTTTTGTAATTCGGGGAAAACACGGTACCAGGAGTGTATTAGATTTCCCTTTCTTTTTTTTTTCAATTTTTTTTTTTTTTTTTTATTTTTTTTTAAAGGTGCCAATTAGGAGAGAAGTTGGGTCACATTGGCCCGCGTATAGCAATATGGTCACACTTAGTGTTCATAAAATTTTCATTGGACGTCTTTGATTTTTGTATGCTTAACTCATCTTGTGCTTTGTTATCGCCTATACTTTCAATAGGTAGTAAATTTTCATCATCATCAATATAATTGAAACTCAACATGCTTCTTAATAAAGTTATAAAAAGTCATAAACGCCACCACGATTTTCACTTGTTTATCATAAGAAAAATTTGGTATGGAATGCAATAACTTCCTTAATTAGTACCCCAAATATCCTATTATACTTGGAACAGGATCCTCCACAGTCTATTATGGATTGGAGAATATCCAGTTCATGAATAGGAATTCTTCTTAGAAATCCTATGGCCACAAATAGGACATATATCCCACTAATAAAAATAATAATAAAATATTATTTTAAATTTTTTTTTAAAAAAAAAAATAAGCAAAAAAAAGAAGCCACCTCATTTTGGGTAGGGGTGACCTGGGCCACCCCACTGGCCACCCCCATCTCCAGCAATACTGCCTGGAGCCACCCCCTGCTATTATTAGATGGATTCGGGCCACCTCTTTTGCAAGATGCAAAAAGCTACTAACCATCAGCCAAATTCCCTACCCAAATGGAGGTGGTCTTTATTTTTTCCTTTTATTTTTTTTTATTAATTTTTTATTTATTTAAAATAATATTTTATTATTATTTTCATTAATGGGATATGTGTCTCATTTGTGACCATAAGATTTCTAATAAAAAATTTTAGTCATGAACTGAATATTCTCCAATTCCATAATGGATTAGAGAGATCCTGTTCCATTGTACTTGGAGCATCACAGTTATGATTTCATTCCTTGATTATGCATTTTAATTGGCTTAGAGCATGTATATTAATGCTTTGATAGTCAGAGTTGTTGGTTTTCCAAGTGTATTCCCTCGTCATTTTAATGTTTATATATAGGGATATTCTCTTTTGCATTCTACAAGCCATCTCCTCTATTTAACCTCTCTTTTTTTTTTTTCTTTTTTTTTTCGAAAAAATCAAATTGTTAAAGTGAAGAGATGGTGGGGAGATGGTTTGTAGAATGCATTGTAGCATTCCTCTTATATATATAATTTTTCTTTTTCACTATTTTTAAAAAATTATTTATGTCAGGAACATAAATGTGTTTTTATTTCATTTATGCTATCTTTTAGACATAAACACTAATAAAAGTCTGAATTAAAAATATCCCAAGCACAAATCTAAATTAAATTCAACAAATTGCAATATGAAGTCTCAAGGGTCGGGGTATAATTTTCCTAAAAATAGATGGTAAAAAAAAGTGGAATGAATTACATAAGAGATTAATACTTCAAATAAGATAGAATGCCATAAAAAATATCATTATTAGCTGTGACATATTAATTGAACTTCATCCTCTAAACAAAATTAAGGTTCATTGGACATTTTCTAAATTTAAGTTTTCAATTATGTCAATACATTTTCTAAGCAATGACTTTGCCTCCCCATTCTTCTCCACCTCAAGCTGATGAAGAAGCTCATCCTTAAACCCTACATCTATCGAATGCACTGAAGGAAGACATTTGAACAGGTTGGTGATTTCCAGAAGGCACTCTGAAGCAGTGATGTGAACCTAAATTTGGGAACATGGGAATCAGGAAATGCATAAACAGATGAAACATTAGTAAATTTGGAAACATGGGAAATGGTCCCGAATCCTTTGAAAAATGAAGGTCAAAACTAGGACAATTATTGTGCCAATTGAATAAGAAGGGGCAAATATATGCCAATTCAGAAATTACTCCTACTTAGATACTGACAATATCCACAAAGCTGAATTATATGAATGTATGTGCCACAGATTTTTAGAAACTTTGGAATCTATGAATTTGTGTGTTATGAGATCATTATATAAACATGTTTAGCAAGTTGGTACTTGTTTTGCATGTTTGACAAACATTGTTCAAAAGGGAAAAATTTTAGGAAAAAGAAAACATGGAGGAATACCATTAAATTAGTAAAATGAAAAGAATTTCACCTGAATCTCATTATCAAAATTAAAGACTGCATATGTATGTAGTGCAAGAACCGACCAATACAGAGACATATTAGAGAATCTGTTTGATGTAAAAAGATAATGATATTGCCATGTGATCAGAGGAAGGAATTCTGAATGCATGTCTTTAAAGCTACATACTAATGTTTTTAAACATGCAAGTCTATAAAAATCAAAATAATAGCTGCTGCCTTTTTTATTTTATTTTTCTTTTCTTTTCCTGAAAAACCATGCTGACTTCATCTTTAGGATCAGTTTCCTCATGTTTCTGATGTTTTACTTGAAAGCCAAGCAAGAGATAAGGTGCACCTGGAGTTTCTATGCTCCAAGGTTTTCCCCAAATAAACATTAACTAGAACAAAAGATGGCGTGCATTGACAAACCAAATGAGGAAATTGAAGTCATACCTGCGCAATCTTTACTGTGTTTATGCATTGAACTATCTCAGGTGACACCATGTGAAACAACTGAGGACAAGTACATAAATTGGTGCTCAGATAAGTCACAGAAATATTAAATATATATGACAAATAAAACGGACTCTGATTACCTCCTGAACTAGAGAAGTTAAGTTGGCATGAAGGGAAGTTCCCTGGGAGTCATCCAAGGCCTTGCTGAGTCTTGAGCAAAGTTCTTTGATTGATGAAAATGCCGTTGTTTTGACTGCCCATGATAGTTTCATACATGAAGGCACTACACTTTTCGTGACTAACGCAAAGGAAAGAGAAAAAAAGGCAAGGAGGATACCTGTCCATGGAGAGCTAGGCGACAAGGAAGTTATGAAGACATGCATTAAGTTCTTCTGCTGTTCAAGAATGTCATTTATATGTGCCACATGGATGCAAGATGTCACGCAGTCCAATATTTTCTCATGTGGAACAGACACATCTTTGATTTCATCCGATTCTGCAGACAAGCAAGTTTATGCTCAGACTACCAGCTTATACAGCCAATATACTCAAGTTCACATTTTGTAAAGTGAATGCTAGCCACAGAGCAGAAGAGATTTTGGCTGATTAAAAGGGGTTGGATTGAAGTGGTAGCATCCCTGTCTCCTATACCAGGAAGGCAATTCCGAGACAGTTATAAACCTGCTGACCCGGTAAAGCTAGGTAACATGTTACAAACCTGCCGCAACATGTTATAACAAGGTTCAAACCCATTCATCAAGTGACAGCAGAAGAATTGACAATGAGAAACATGCACGCTGGATATTAGATAATTTAAGAAGAAACTTTTTTTTTTTTTTTTTTTTTAATAACAAAAAACCCCTGTAAGGCAGGGCCACTTCGTGAATCCACCCCTGTTAGGCAAACTTCGGACCCGTGTAAAGCTCCCCCTCCTCACAGATCGGATAATACTCCAATTTCACCGGCGGGCTGACCCCAAAGAGTTGTTTGCATTTAAGGGGATTCAAACCTTAGACCTCATGGACTACCACAAAGGCCAAGGCTCTTACTACTAGAGCCAACCCCTTGGGGTTTTGTAAGAAGAAACTTATTCAACAGTTAACGACCATTTCCTCTACTTCAATTTAATCTGACAGATGCATGGTTAATACATAACACAGTAGTTCCAACAAGACTAAATAGTCCAGGAAAAATGAATTCAGTAAGCCAAAACCATCACATGCATCACTGCTGCAACTCCACGCACCCAGAAGAAAAAGAAAGATATGAATTTAAGTTAAATCACAAAATCTGGAATTACAACCTAAAACAATATAAATATACTAATAGGTGACAAAATCTTGATTATCTCCCTACTGAACAAAAAGGAAACTGCAAGAAGATCATGGTACTGCAAGACAGACTCATTGCAAGGACCTCATCAAGATTTGACCTGGTGCTTTGACATCTTCATATGTTAGCACCTTTACGAAGTAACTATTAGATAATGCTCTAAACATACATAAACCAGAGATGTTCATTGTCTATTTATAGGTAGCTACTCACTTTGTTTGGATTGAGAAAAGTAAGAAGAGAATTGGAGTGGCGATAAATTTTAAAGCCTCTTGTTTGGAGCAATTGGGGAGAAAAGATACAGGGGAGAAAAATAAGAGAGAACTTTTCACGGGGCACACTCTTCACTTGTCGCAAAGTGGAAAGATGTGACGAGAAGTGTGTACCATTGCTTCATTTTCCAATTCCCAAAGTTCACCCAATTCATCCAGACGAGAAAGAGGCAAGAAAGTCACTCTTTAGCTCACATCTCACAGCTGCCTCCCTAGTTTTCTACCTTCTCTATCACACTTTTTGCTTGTCCATTAGCCAAAGAAATAGAAAGAGATTTATTCATGCCAGCTACAGAAGCCCAAGCTCATGACAATATCTATGAGACATTAAGTCACGTTGGTAAAGATGAAAGATGGATACCATGATTCTGCTAAAATATGTCCATGTCCTAGAACCAAAAACTTATAGGCAGGAAACTTGCGGCAATGATCAGATATCATATCATTAACACCTCAGAAGCCAATTGCCATATCCTTCAAACCTCCTAAGGAACAGCCACAAATCAGAGGAACTCAATGCCTTGGGGTTAAGCATGTGCACTGCAATTCGCTCAAAAGGGAAGATACAGGAAACTTGCATGACTTCTCTCTCTCTCTCTCTCTCTCGCTCTCTCGCTAAATTTATGTAATGAGCAAATGAACTTTTACCAACCAGTTCACTTAATGTACAAATATAAATCTTAAGACAGGAATAAAATTCTAGTATCTGGATGAAAAAATAATCAAGTAACAACCTGTTTTTGCAGTATCACTTGCCAAAGGTGCTTGCCCAGACTTATTGATAGAGGCCAAATTGCACATATCGAATAACAAAGGAAAAACCGCGTTGAAAAACTCAGGAAGACCAAAGGCTTTAATAACCTGGAAACAAATACAGGAAGGAAAATTTGTTTATCTTTGTCAAATAGAAAAAGAAAAGAAAAGACAGACGTTGAATCTCAACTTAAACATTAGGATACAAACTCAAAAAAGTAGTTACTTCATCAATTACCATGAGGGCATATCCCCAAACCCTATGATACAGCTAAAGCAAAGCCAAGAGTTCAAGAATAAATATGGGACAGTGACACCGATAGATCAGTAAAACATATAGAGAATAGTTACACCTGACCTCCTGTAAGCTAATGTACATTCAAGTAATGGCTTTGATATCAGCTGTAAATATTTAAACGTTACAAGTTTAAAATACGGGGTTGGTCCTAATCCAATCTGTTATGGGAAATATTATAATGAATTAGAGGAATACCAATTCTAATTCGAATTTGTCAAAAATCACACATCTGATCGAAGAATTCAATTTGATCATGTAAGAAGTTAGTTATTTCTTCTCACTTTAAGAGAGAGACAGAGGTATGAAGCAATACAAATCAATTCATAGTTTTATAATTATGACTGATTAATTTCTTACATTTACAAATAAATATTGTTACTTTAATATTACAGACAAACATCCTGGAACTATTATGATTTGATAATATAATGAACAGAATTGGTCCTTTAAAAGGTTGCAAATTTCAAGGTTATCAACTCAGTCAACTCAACTAAGCATTGAATCCAACTAGTTAGGGTTCAGTACAAATATTTTGTCGCCATTTAGATGGTCATCACAGAATATCAAAACTAATATGGGGCCTGCAGTATATTTTTTTTTCTTCAACATTTTGGATTCTGATATTACTTACAGATGTGGGGTCCTATGCAAAAGAATATATCCAAATTTATGTCCAATATATGTTGATGGTTTAGAAATAATTCAGTAAAAAATGTTATGCACTAGTACACATTTCTACAAAGGACCGCAGGACCACAAAGAACTATAGGTAAGGAACCAGAACTCATTGAAACTTGCTTCAGCATGAAGTCGCACATGTAAATGCAATTGAAGAATGTTAAAAAATTTACTTGGAATAAAAATGCTAAAAGGTTTCAATGTTTAATTTTCCAGAAAAGAAAAAGGGAAGCATTCTGTGGACATATTACAGCAACCATTATAAAATACTAACCTGTTCAAGACAGGAGAAAGCGGCTTCACGATATTTCTTCACCTTTTTGGAGCATGCAGAAGATACCAAACTCAAAATTGCATTAGGACTGCTGGGATCACCAGCGGAGATCGCTTTATGGCAAGATGCAGAGAGAGTACCTAACGCATATAATAGAGCATCCTTCCCCTGTCACATTTAAAAGTATTGGATCTCAATAATGGCAAAATAGGGTAAAATAAAAACAGATACTACACTGACAATATAATTAAGAAATTATAATGGCGTGATTGCCATTAAAAAGTAATTCATGATGGAATTCTGTTCCTGAGATATTACTTGATATGTAGGAAAACAAAGAAGAAGAAAAACATTGATGCATATGCAGTTAAACATATGGCCTATATATATATATATATATATATATATATATATATATATATTTAATAGATAATATCAATTTATAAAAAGCACAAGGGGTGCAACCCATGTACACAGGAAGTATACAAAAGAGCCCACATATACAAGCTTTTAAGCTGAAAATGAAGCACATAAATCTAGGAATTCCACAAGCGTTGAGACTTGCAATGAATTCTCCGGTTCAAAGCTCATGAATAGTTCCTCCTACCTCCCATAGACGACCAGGAATTTCCTTCATAAGAGATTGGAGCAAAACTTCATGATAAGACGACATGGATTCGCCCAAAACTTCACTTAGTTTGCAAATCGCTTGCGCTGACTGCAAGTGGAAACAAACAAATAAGCAAAGATCTTCTGAAAACAGAAATGAAAGGGACGATTTTTTTCTCTTTCAATAGCTTACAACTCACTCTTATGCAATTGAAAGTAAGCTGACCCTTCACCACTTTTCAGTAGGGGCTGGAGAGGCTATTTGGTCGAAAAGACCAATGGCAACCAATTTTTGCTTATCGTAAGCTAAAATAAAAGGCGAGTAGAACAAAGTGGAAAAGATAACACCAACCTTTCTTTTACTTGCCCATGATGATAGTGTAATGCTCTCACATATAAGAGAAACAATTTCTCCCAAGTACAACTGGAGGGTGACGCGTTCACCACTTGTACTTTCTTCCCACAACTCCTCAAATAGGCCAGAAACAAACTTTTCATCCTCAAACCTGCATTACCAATGACTGGTTGATTTCAGAGAAAATAATATTTTCACTTGCATAATCATTATCACTTTGTTGGTTAATTAGGAAATCTTTAAAAAGTGTCAACATTTTCCTGATTGTCTTTAAAAATATTAATATCTTATTCAATGGAGAACTTAGTAGTTATCATTTGTCAAGTAAAGGACTATCAAGCTCCAACTCATCTTACCTTAGGTTACCTAGAGATGATAAAGGTGGGTACCCAAAATTGATTAGTACACAAACTAAAGTGGATAGAATAGCTGTAATATGGTATGTGGAAGTGGAGACTAAGGAAGTCTATGCAAATCATTCAACATTTCTGGAGCCAACAGCACACCTATTTACTGGTCATTTTCAGTAGCACCTGACTCACAATTTCTCTTTTAGAGGAGGTCTTGTCTGTTATATCTGGCTTGAATGGAGAATACAATCAATTTTGTAAACATTTTGACTGAATAAATCACTTACAAACATAAAGTTTCTTCCAAAAGATGGTTCCATACTAATCCAAAGTCGCACCCCATTCGAGCATATAGCCCCTTTCCCATTTTTTTGTTCTTTCTGTTCCCTTTTCTCAGAGCCATATCAAACCTCCCTCTAAGTACTTAAAAAGAAAGAAAAAGGAAGGAAGAAGATAAAAGCTCACTAAGATTATTCAGATTACAAACTTATGTTAATCCTTTTGACCAAGAGTCTTGACCTGATTTAGCTCATGGCAGTTATTTGAACTCAGATTTCATTAGTGTACCAAAAAAATAGCTTTCTACCGGTAAACTAAATAAAAAATTTAAAAAAAAAAAAAAAGTTTCCCAATGAGACACTATGAAAAGACTGATATTCAAATAACCACAATCTAATATTGTGAAACAGTATATAAACAGAACCAAATCAGATACATGTACCAACATCATACACACAGCTCATGAGAATCAATAGAACACCTTCTGTCACAGCAGAGTAAAAAAACCAATTATTTGGTAATATATAACAGATGCTTATAGTATATAGGTTATCAGTGATCCCTTGCTCCTAACGAGGGCTTCATGGCCACAAAGAAGAACAAAACATCATCTAAGATAAAGAATAAAGAAAATCAAAATGAAAAAGATAGAGATTGGATTGTATTGGTTAAAGTGAGTAGATAGAAGATAAAAATAACAGTAAGAACAATAATGATGTTAGTAACAGTAATAATAATAACATCAACAACAACAAGAATAAGAATAATAACAAAGACAAAAGAAACATTGACAGAAGAATAAGAAAGGATAAAAACCATATAGACTATAGAAGGCCCACTGATTTTTCTTTTGGAGCCATTATCTGAAAAGGTCATATATAACCCCCATTTCTGATGTCCACGATCTTAAAAAATTGAATCCATTCCACAATATTTTGCTATACAGTTTTGATGTATTTATCTATTGAATCAATTCCACTATATATTGTTATGCAGTTCTGATGTATTTGTAGAATTGTGTTTCAGGTGAACGGACTATTCTGAATACTGTGCTGGTCTTTATCGCATTGACCATTATCATGAATTATCTTGCTCAACAAAAATTAATCAACAGTAGGAAAGTACTGGCTCGCAGAAAATTATTTTCAAATGACTTCTTACGTTGTTTCATATTTCATAATTTCTAGTGATTTAAGTGCATGAGTCCAAAAGCATACAGTCATCCAAGACTTTGAAGTAATTCTCTACCAGAATAGGAAATAGTATTACCTTAATATGTAAATGTAGAATGCAGCCTAAAACTTCTTAAGTCTGTAAACAACTAACCATTGCACCTCCTCCCCCACAAGAAGAAAAAAAAAAAAAAAAAAATCTCTAAAATTTTATGTTATATGTCAACTATATTCCCTGCCAACCTGATACTAAATACTTGGGGCAAACAATGGTGATAACAATATATCAGATTGAAAAATTTTCAATAATAATCTCCTCTTTTTTTGGTGAGAGCAATAGTAATATGTCAAAAAGTAACTAAAAGAACCAAATGCCTGATTCAGACCTTGAAACAAAGATAACTGGAACAAGCACTGCATGATATCCACTCACAACATCTGAGGCCATAGATGAATAGCTTTTTAATAAAATTGCACATGACATTTGATCATTCTTATCACCAGTATGCAAAGCTGCAGTTTCTTCTATTATTTTTTCAGCCTGAAGGGGCGTTGCATGCTTAAGAACAAGGGCACAAGCATTGGCAAAGGAACGTTTCGCTGCAACACTTTTATCCTCCTTAACAACTGGAAACAACAGCCTTAATAGCATGTTTGTATATGGTCTGATATCAGCACCAACATTTTGAACTAGTAAGCTAATAAAGCTGGCAACACCAACCCTGCAAAAGAATATGTAAACTATCAGAAACAAATAGATTCATTTGTTGTCAGTAAATGTGTACATGTGTACATGCCAAAAAGATTACACTTTTCAGAAAAATATTACCTGTGCCCAAGGCACCGTGAGGTAGTTTAAGAATTTCCAATTATCACTCCTTTGAATCATAAAGATGTATGTATCATTATGCTCTTTCTAGTTAAACTGCAGACTGCAGTATCACCAACTAAGTTTGATATATGTTGTTAGAGAGAGAGAATGCTACTCTTCTAGAAGAATCACTTGGTGAGGTGTCCCTGTACAGCTGTCCCTACCAGCTGTCTCTTTCAAGAATATTCTGTCCTATTGTCATATTGTAAATGTATGCTCCTCCCATATATATATGAAATGATGGAATGGTGGCTGATATAGAAACCAGCTCTTCCTTTTCATAGATTTTCTTCCTATTCCTCTAACACGTCTTGCAATTAGTAAACAAAAAGGATGGAGCAGGAAAGTAATTTTATGATAAAGGTTATTGTGTGAAAGTAATTGTTTGCCTTTTGTAATGGACGTGTCATGTAACAAGAAGAAAGGAAAATTGAGCCACTAATTATTGCAAGGAGCAATCAAAATACAAGTAGATCATCAAAAAATGGAAAAATGCAAAATTAGACCCTATGATTTCACTAAGTTGCAAATAGGTCCCTGGTTTTTAAAAAGTGACTGAAAACTCCCTAGGGTAAGCAAAAAACACAAATAGGTCCCTAAACGCGTTTTCTGTTAGCAAATTGGACGGAATCCATTACTGTGCCATGTCAGCACCAATAATATTACAATATGTGTTCTTTAGAATAAAAAACAAAATATAAAAATATAAATTATAGCAAGGGGTTGACCCAAGCCGGCCAGAGGGTCTCAAGGAGGAGACCCAGCCATGGGTCTCAAGGAGATGATGTGGCTTCTAGTATAAAATCCTCACTGATCTCTTCTGTAAAAGGGCCTCAAACAACGCAGAAAATACCAGCAATATTAATGGCTCCCTCCAATACAGAAAACACATGCAACAAGCTGGATTTCCTTTCATCCTCCCAGACTAGAAGACTATTAGTAACCAGATTTGCATTTTGTGGCGCTTGTTTACATGATAAATTACTCAACAGGGTACAAGAAATCAGAAAAATAACACAATGTGAAACGATGATGCAGAAAGGTAATTTGTCCGAACTAAACCTAAATTGCAAAAAAAATTTAACCATGTGCTTCATAAATTAATAATGCTATATGAGTCGTGTTCCACACAAGTTTACACCCACGGTGGGTCTGTGGAGAACGGCCGTGGGTCAACATGGGAGGAGTGGAGACCTTTGGCTGGCTTGGGATGGTTCAATCACCCCCATAAGTTTTTTTTTTTTTTAATTTTTACACTTGATTTTATATTTTCAAATTTTTTATTCTTAAAAACATGCGTTACAATATTGTTGGTGTTGGCATGGCACATTAACGGATTCTGTCCAATGTGCTAACAAAAAACGTGTCCAGGTAACTATGTGCAACTCAGTAACGAATTCTGTCCAATTTGCTTACCCCAAGGAGTTTTAAGTCACTTTTTTTTTTAACTCCAGGTAGCTATTTGCAGCTCAGTAAAATCACAAGGACTGATTTTTCATTTTGCATACCGTCATTTCAACTATTTTTTGATAGGTAAATAAAACTTTATAAAAAATAAAGGAGAGAACCTCAAAGTATACATGCTGTTGACTAGAGATTCCTAAACAATTTCAATCTAAAGTTTAACAAATCTTGAAAATCCAAAAAGGAAAAGAAGGAAGACTACTCAAAGCATTTAAGCCATTTGAAATTCTTAAAATCAGAAACATTTAAGGAATATCTCAATATGGTAGATAGCATAAACATTCAAATAGTCTAATGAGATAAGTATTTCATCTCATATAGCCACATAATCTAGAGTTTTATAAATATGTTTATGTGGATTTGGGACCAAAACATATATGCATCATCTTCTTTAAAATCTCAGAGTTAAATATATATGTTTAAATGAAATGAGGAAACACTAAGGAACATATTGAAACTTGGAACGAAACTTGCATTTATACCCAATCAAAATTTTATGCAACATTGTAAATGCATAAGAATTTCACATTCCTTTCAAATGACCCACTCTAAAAAATACCAAAAATTTTCCATCCAAAAACGTCATTTCAGTAGAAAGGCCCTGAAACCGAACAAAATATGTGAAACACATTGAATCTTTGAAATTTCGTATTTGTGTTTTGTGGTGCAACTGGAGAGGGACACAACAGGAGGTAGCTAAAGGGTCTAATATTTGAACCTGCGGGATTAAATAAATACTTGTTATTTTGTGGGCACCATCTTTAGATATCAGTATAAGCCCAAGTTTTCAGTATTTCATGGACAGTCTCTTCTTGCTTGATTCTGTCTTCCAGGTTGTATACACCATGTGTGCAGACGGGCTTGACCTAACTTCTATACTCTGATATTCTTCAATTCTGTCAACCTTTTCTGTTTAGGGTATGTGCGTTATTGACTTCCTTAGTACTTGCAAGAAAACTGTCTTACTCATAACTTGCAGATTTAAGATATAGCATCAATCTAAGCACACTGAAAGAGTATCTTAATCTATAAATGTTAAGAAAGAGTAGTGGCACCACATACTGTTATTAAATACAAATAATTCCATTCTCATTTCCAATTTTTCCTAAAATATAGTGCATGAATTGGTGTAACTACATACCTAGTGTTGAGGCCTATTCCAGCGCGTACCAATTGAGCAAGACGAGGAACCAATGGATCTAATGACTCAGTATCTACAACTTTTATGCATAGGTCAAGAGTCTCCCACATGGGAGAGCCTTTTGCAATTGAAATTCTCAAAGTTTCCAGTTTTTCTGTTTGTATACCAACATTTGCTGCATGCAGCTGCAAAAGAAAAATAATTAAAAAAGAAAGAAAGAATAAACTAGACAGCATTGCTGATAGAAATGCTATAATAGGATAATGCCAAACCTCAACATAATTGAGCCCTTGGTCTTCAAGGCTAGATAAACTTTCCAGCATACAACAAACTAAATCAGATAAATGTGGACGTATTGCAATCCCCGCACCCTGTTAGAAAGTCACAAATTAACAGAGAATATTTAATAGTAAAAAAAAAAGAAACCTAGTCTTTCATGCTACAAATAAATGAAAGAAATCAAATGAGTTAAATGGTAGTTAGTGATTTACAGGTATACTAATCAACTACATGAAAGTCTGAAAGGTGTACTGCCAGAACCAGTTGCTTAGGAATCAAGTATGGGCATAATGAGAAAAATTAGATAAAGCATCAAAGCTTTTCAATTTCGAATTTCATATGCAAACACTTAATGAGAGCAGTTAAACCACATCGCAGAAATTAAATTAAAACATCGCAGAAGAGTTTTCGGTTTTTTGCACCTGGTTTCAGTATTCAAGCTACAAATCTTGTAATAGAGATATAGGAGTGAAGAAAGTCATTTCAAAAGAAACTGACAATGAAACATAATGAGATCTACTAGGGGAGTAAGAAGGGATTGTTGGATAAGTAATGAGATGGTCAAAATTACGCCTTCTAATAAAAATGCCAAGAAGAGGAGTGCAGCGGAAAAATGCCAAGAAAAGGAGTGCAGCGGAAACGAGGATGCTGAAATAAAGGAATGGCAGTAAGAAACAATAAAAAAAGAAAAGATAAAAAAATATCGTATCATGACAGTACAATATAAGGAAATTTTTTTAATGTGGGCCAGCCAAGTTCATCAATGTTGTACCCCTAAGGGTTAAGGAGGGCTTATTTGATTCAAGTCAAAGGAGCTCAATGGAAAGGAGGGTAAAGAGGTGGATGATGACAATGACTGATAATTTAACCAAGCAGAAAAAGACCATTAAATTTTTATGGAGAATAATTCCGATGTGACTGACCCTAGTTGTTGGGATTCAGGTTTTATTCAGTTGAGTTAATCATAGAACGATACAACCTATCCTCAGCCAACTAAATATGATTCCAATACCAGCAAACATAGCTTATATCAACATAACTCAACAAGTTAGTTGTTGCATTTTATTTTTAAGGGTGTAAAGTCATTAATATGCTGAACGATCTATGTACAAGTATTTCTTAATATACTATGTCTTTTTATTTGTTGGTGTTTTTCCCTAAAGAAAAGTCGATACAGGGTTCAACACATCTAATTCAGTGTTCTAACAATAAATTATTTGAATGAATTGAAAATCAGTGTTCCACCGCTGTCATTACTCCACATTGTTATCATTTTATACTTGTTCTTGAATAAATAATACCCCTCCACAACCAAGTAAAAAGGTTTATACAATTTGAGAGTTCATTGAGGCTTTGGTTATACCAGGATGCATGTCAGACCCTGCCTGTGGCTACAATCAAAATGGTAGTAATAAATTATAACAAGAATACTGGAGTTTTCTCACATTCAGAAGATGCAAATGATCCACCTCAAATTGAAAAGTTTTTAAGTCAGCTAAAAACTAGCAGACATCAGCCTCTGTTTTTTCTTCAAGTATCAAAGGATGAATATCAGTGGCATATCACAATTGCAGACTGGTAGACCATTTAGTGTCTGATTGTACACGCATACATATACCAAATTATATAGCAATGTATTTATATGAAAACATCTTAATGTGAATAGATCAGAATGCAACCTCTCATGTTGAGACAGCAACTAAGTTTGAAAAAGTCCATAAAGAAATGTCATTATACTGCAAGCGTATATATCTATACCGTGGCACTATTTTAAAGCTAGCACAATATTAACAGAAAGCATCAGTTATTTTTCATGCAAAAAAAAAAAATCATGATACTACAAAACAATGCTAACCTTCGCAAGTTTCATAACTACTACAATAGATGCCTTACGGACACTGTCAACTTTACTTAATATGCCTTCAGCAAGCAAAAAAGGTAGAACAATATCCATTGCTTGGCTTGCATCTGAAATGTTAGTTAGGGACACATCACAAAGCCTCATTGTCAACGAAGCTAGAGCACGACATAATTTTTCACCAGAAGTACGAACTGTCTCTTTTATGTCATCCATCGCTCGAAATGCTGCTGCCCATAATTTTTTCAAATGCTTTCCAACCTGCATGTAAAAAATACAATTATCATGCACCACTATACAGCAAATGCAATGATATATTACGGATGCTGTAGATAGAAAGATAGGAACAATCAGAGTATTAGATAGATACGTCACAAGGTATATGATTATACTGAAACAAGCATCCACGAATACTTGCCTCTATTAACATAGGGGCCCGTATTGTGGATACTGACATGGAAATATAAACGTATTCATGTTTACTAAGGGGCACAATGGTTAACGATGGTGTGATAGCAGGGCTTTTGAATGTGTCAGATTCTAGTGCACATGTAACAACATTGGAGTTATACTTACAAAAAAACAAAAAAAATCCGGTGAGTCCATTTAGCTATCACAAACTCCTACTTAAAGTCTAAATCTCGGAAATAAGGTGAGCTTAGAATTCAACTAAAAAGCCAAAATTCTGGATTGGATTTATATCTGAATCCATCTTCTAAATGGATTATTTTACTTATATTTTCCATTAATGAGGGTAAATCCTAGATATAAATTTAACAATTAAGTATATAAATTCTCCAAAGTTGATATTTTGACTAGGACTCAAGTCTAATTGGGACTTAATATTAGTTCAAATACTGTCCAATTATATCCAAGTTACAAAATTGAATGTCACATAGAAAGATGATCCAATTACTAAAATCTTCCATGAATCATAAATCTTCAACACGATTTGTGACATTCCTTTTGCACAGCTTTTTCTTTTATTTTTTATATTTTGCAACAAAAATAGCATTACATTAGTGCAGAAAAGGGGTCAATGCCATGTACTAGCATATTTCTGAAAAGCTATCACAATTCACAAGCACGTGCAGGAAGTTTCACCTCCTCATATTTGGGTTGGGAAGCTGCAGTGTCAGTACCCGTTCTTACCAATTACATTGAATAAGCTATATTTCCAACAATTACAAAATAATAAAAAATGAATAACCTCATTCATCTTAAATCACCAGATTCAACATTTCTAGAACATTGGTTCAGAGAAAAATATAAAAAATCAAGCCATTCAATGATAATAAGTGCAAAAAACCATTGCATAAATATCTTTCCATCTTGAAAATCACTATTCAATTCCCAGAAGAACTGAATACAAAGAGTTCAGGATATCAATAAGTGAAAGTTCAAGAAGCATGAAAATAGAAGTTAAGATCAACACACACTACAGACGCATTGGAGCTCAGTCTATCTAAAAGGTATTCAATTGGGAAAAGTCATGAGATGACAATTTCTCCAATGGCACATGTTACACTGGAATACGGAAAAAAAAAAAAAAAGAAAAAAAAAAAAAAAGGAAAAAGCACGAACTATTAGTATGATGTATTCTTACTAAAAACATACAAACTACTATAAAAAAACAATATTTTAATCTGCAAATCAACATCGATACTCATGGATTGCTGAAAGCATGAGGAAATTAATAACATCTTGTTTAGAAGATAAATCAAAATGGGACACAGAAAAGAAAAAAAAAAAAAAAAAAAAATGGAAGACAACCATCACGCCAATTTTATTTCCCTGGTTACAAATATCTGCAAGTCTTGGTCCTAACCACCTCTTATGCCATTCCAAATGCCTGAGTGATGAGAACTTCACACCAGAGCAAAATATCTATAACCATAAACTTCTTCAAGTGTTAATCCACTATTACGGCTTTGAAAATGATTCCCCTACTTTTCATAATGCCACAACCTTTTTCCCACTTGGACTTGGTTGAAAGAAGTAAGATTTATAACATCCAAACCTCTTGAGATGATAAGAGAACAAACTACCATCCAATCCCGAGGACAATCTAGTAGTCAGATTAAGCCACGGTATTTGAGGCTTATTGTAGTTACAAAGACATGATAGGAGACACTATTACTTCTTCAAACATTATGTTACATTAAAGTTTGTAATCATGTGTACTGAGAATATGGATCTTAATAATTCCAACATAATTTAATATACTTTTGCCGAGGAACCTAAGCAAGGATTTCTAGGTTATGCTATCAAACTTGAGTTTGCAATTGACTAGAAAAAAAAAATGATAAAAACCTCCTCACCTGATCAAATTTCCGTCCTTGGATAATATCTGCAAGGGCTAGACAGGATGCCTCACGTGACCGCCAAAGCCTAGATCCACATTGTACCAACAAATCATCAATAATGAGATCAAAGTTTTCGTCAATGGTTGTCTTTGAGTCAGTAACTAGTGACTTCCAGATGTGGGCCATTGCATCCTAAAACATTGCAATGACAAGAGGCAATAAATTATTTGGCCTGAAACAAATGAGGATACTAAGATATACAAAGTTAATACGAATGCATAGTTATACAAATTGCCATATCATTGGAAAAGGGGGGAAGGGATATCACTACTTGTGGAAACATATATGTTAAAGAATATGTAAAAAAACTGAATGCAGACGAAAAGATATTTATGAAGGTATGGACCACAAATATTGATAGTGTAATAACTCCTTAATTTACTCAGAGCACTCAAAGATGTGTACCTGCACATTTTTATCAGGATCATATTGGTAGCGGACAAGCCTTGGAATCAATGTACGTAAGTGTGGCTTAAGAGCATCCCCTGCTTGCTTTGCTATCTTAGAAAAGAAAACCCGAAAGCAGCACCCCTCTTAGAATTTAATGAAACTTGATAATTAGCAAGATCCATAAACTTATAAATTAAGTCTGGCTGCCCCATCTCATTTGCTAAGCTGCAGAGCTCCTTATATGTGGTCAGCTTCCCACCACTATGACTTTCACCAATAGCCCCCTCTTTAAACACTTCAGAGTCTCCAACAAGCTGCACAGCAAAAACATTGGACCCCGGGCTTAAATGGGGAGAGAGAGAGAGAGAGAGAGAGAGAAGATATGAGAATACCAACTTACCTTGATGGCTCTTTTCCTCTTCCCTGAACCAGTCAGATTGCTTACAAGTGCATTCACCAAGTTTTGCTTCATTGCTGCATCACCAAGTTCATACACAATACTCATGCCATGTGAGGCCAACTCTTGTGTAAGTTCATTCTGTTCACCAAGCAGTTGTGAGAAAGCCTCCTGCATTCATATGAGATATTAAACACTCCCATTCCCATTCTGGTATCACAAGAAGCTGGTGGCAATAGAAATTCCAACAGTAAATGACATCCTCATAATCATTTGGCATTGACAAGAAAATGGGCTGCCTAGAATCGTAATCGACACCTCCGGCATTTGTAATTTTTACAATTTTCAACCCAATAGAAATAAGCCAAAAGTTTTCTCTGAAATGATCATTCTCAATAAAACCCAAGATCTGTGAATCTAAAAGGGATCCCCTTAGCAGAATCTAAGAGCATCATTGTAGCTCACGTGGACCACTAAGAAGGGTGAGATGCGCAAGCAGGCCCTACTGCCCAAGGTTCTGGTCTATAAAGGCGATTATTACAGCTGGCATTGACCTCAAGAATAAAATTAATAAATGCGCATGTACCATTCTTCTGGTAAAACCTCTTCCCACCAAAAAATCAAAATGCATCTATAAACCTACCGTTTATCCCGAAAATTTAAACTAATAGAAAATGGTGAATTTAATTATTTAATTAATATTCCAACACTCTCCCTCACGTGTGGGATCAAACTCCTTTTTAATAAGTGAAACAGGAAGCCCAACACGTGAAATATTTAATTGAAATGGAAAGTAAACGATGGAAACAAGGTTCGAACTCAGAACCTTTGCTATGATACTATGTTAAATAACTACTTAACTCAAAAGCTTAAGTTGATAGGAAATAGAGAATCTAATCATTTAATTAATATTCTTATAGCATCCAGATAATCCTTGATCATTTTAGCAGTAATTAGACCTTTACTATTTTGAAGTTCCTTTGGTGCGGTTCAAAATCTTCAGGCAAAATCCTGCAACTGCACAAGGGAGATGCACATTTCGACCAAACTACTCTAATTGTTTTGTCACCCAGACGAGGCCCAAGTAAGCAATTTGGTGAAGGACTTGTTAGGTTATAGTCTCGTTATTCAGCCTGCCACAATCACTTCATTCATTTTCATGAATGTCCCAAAGTAGTGAAAGGTGTTGTCACATAAAGTTGTTACACAGTGTATCTCAATTTCTACATACACATGAAAAAAGAGGTATAATTTGGCCAATTATCTTTCTGGTGTTTCTGCCCTATTTTCATAGCAAGCATCAAGATCCAGAAGTTGGAATCCACAGAGCATTTTGCCAACTCCCTACACTGCCATTTGGCATCTAGTGAGGATCATAGAAGGAAGTGCACTAGGTTTGACTATTTTCATCTTGATAAAGAAAAAGAATAGAACCTTGGCACGCCAGAATTATATAAAGACCCCTATCATCCAGAAAACGGGAAAAAAAAAAAAAAAAACAAACAAACAAACAAAAACCCTTCAGCCTTCAACATTGAAACCTTCTTGCATCCTTCAGAGGAACCAGTGGCAATTCCTTTCTAGAAAAATTAGTTTGGAAATATACTAGGTGATTTCAAAGTAGTTCTTTCTTTGATAAAAATTTTGAATAAGACAATAAAAATATATAAAATCATATCTAATAGACGAGTGTTCAGTCCACTTTTCTTTGATAAGCAGTTTTGAATACGACTCTGCAAATATATAAAATCATATCTAATAGATCAGTGATTCAGTCCACTTTTCTCGTAAGTTTTGAAACTCTTAAAGGTAACGCTTTGTCAGCCAATGGAAAGAAAAAGTCATAAGACATGTCATTGAAGGGGTACTCAGAGGGAAGTTTTCTTCCTTGATCTGTTTTTGTTCCTTCAGAATGCAATAGTAAAAACTTTTAGTTCAAGAGGGAACAGATGAGGTCAAGGGAAATATACTATCCTAGCCAATCTCTACCCATCTTGATCCATGGTTCAGAGGACACTCTTCTACATAAGGAACTGAGGCTGGCCTTATTTATGTCCATACTCTTTATTGGTTCATTTTTTATTAATAATAATACCTTGGATTTGCTAATAGATAGAACTTCTTAATTCTATCAAATATACTGGTATTTATTTATTTTTAATAAACAAAAATAGACAGACAACAATAACAAATTCTGAAATCATCGTTTCTTGATTGTTTACAAGTTCTGCCCTATAAAAACATTGCCATCGAAAGGTACCAACATCTCCAAGCAGTAGCACTGTAGTATATATGGACTCCCTTGAAGGTGAGTATACATTTTGTTGTCAGAAGACCACAGTATTTGGCTTAAGTCGGACACAAGCAGGTATATGAAAGGAAAAAAATAAGAAATGAAAAATAATAGTACATATTTGGACTTCTAAACCAAGGGCAAACCTGTATTTCAGGAAGCATTTCCTGAATGGCTCGGTGATGGCCACAATACATTGTAAGTGATAGCAGCCAAACAGTCCCAGCACAGCGCTCTTCTTTTCTGGTACTGAATAAAAGAACATCAAAAAGCTTTCTAGTAATTGCATCTCTAACCATGATGTGATAATCTTCATTCACTTCGCTTTTCCCAGTAGGGCTATATTCTGAGAGAGATGAGCTCACATCTCCAGTAAGGAATTTTGAAGCCATGGAAAGTGAAGTGTAGTTAGTTTTGAGAATCACATCAGCAGTCACAGGAACACCACCCCACAAAAATGATAGAGCCTCCCCAGCAGCAAAGAGGACATCTTCGACCTGTACAACCCCAAAAATGCAATTACTATAGGTGTTCCAATCTTATCCATTAGGGTACAGCTTAATCCAGAACAACGTAACAACTGAACAAAAGTAATCCCCTTAATTAGTTAAGTTTGCTTCAGCATTTAAGGCATTTTGGTTTGGTTCTGATTCTAGAAATAAATAATCAACCAAGGTACCAAAGTTAGTCCAATTCCAAACTGAGACTTTTGGGAATCAGCCCAACTTCATACACAATACACGTAAAATTATATGTAAAAATTTAAAAGACACAGAATGAAGACATACGCATGCATGAAAACATTCATCTTCCTGAAGTCATTACTTCAAGTTAGATATTTCTGACTTTATTACAACGCACAAGAATCACCAAACACCTCTTTTCATGTCCATTTGGTTCTAACAAGGAAAAAATCCTCATGTTGCTTTTTTTCCATTTTCTTCTTCTCTAATTTGTGTTTTCTATCTTGCTTTTGCCTTTTCTTATTTCCGATGACTTCCACCCCTCAACATTTCCCACATATCTTAAATAATAAATTTAACGTGAACCAAACCAGGATTGACATGTATTGGGGTGGATAAGGTATTCTGTTCACTAGAGAAATTTTCGTGTTAGAAAAAAAGAAAAATGATTACCCTTGGTCTTATTTTTGCTTGAGAAGTCAAACTAATTGCCTTTGTATTAGTTACAATGTGTAGGAGTGGCCAATCGACTGTAAAAACTTCGGAGGGACTTTCTTTGGAGGGTATTGGTGATGAGTTCAAGTTTCATCTAGTAAGGTGATTGAAAATATGTATTCCGATAATTTCAGGGGGTTTGGGGATGAAAAATCTGCTTCAGTTTAATCGAGCCTTTTTCAGTAAGTAGTGGTGGAGGTATGCTACGGAGAGAGAGGCCTGTAGAGATTGGTGGTGGACATTAAATATGATAGTTTGAGGGAAGGCTGGTATTCTAAGGAGGTTGAGAGCCCTATGGCGTGAGAGTATGGAAATGTATAAGGAAGAGGTGGGAATGAAACTAAGGTGCACTTTTGGCATGATGTTTGGTGTTGGGATCAGCCTTTAAAGCTCTCATTTCCGGAATTATTCACTATTGCTTGTTGTAAGGATGTGTGGTGGCAGATCATATGTAGTTCTGGAATGAATTTTTTTTTTTTTATAAGTAATTTGAATATCATTAATAAAGCATGGGTTGTGCGTGAAGTGGTTCTAGAATGGGAGGTGGAAGTGGTTTCTGTTTTCTTTGAGATACTGTATTCTCAAAGAGTAAGGCAAGGTAGTGAAGATAAAATTTGTTGGATTCCTTTTAAAAGGAAATCATTTGAAGTGAAGTCTTACTATTAGGTGTCATCTACTCTGGTAAATTTCCCTTTTTCATGGAAGAGTATTTGGAAAGTTAAGGCCAACAAATTCACCATCCACACAAAGAACGCCACTTTCGAGGGAGACTTAGGGCTCATTTAGGTGTGCGATTTTTTTCTATTTTACTCAACTGAACTCAAAATTGCGAATATCGAGTAGAAAAAAGAGTTGAGATCAAAATATTTGTAAACACTCTCGCCACGTCAGCATGAAGTGCTCTCAAGCCCTTTCAGCGTGTGTGATCGTTTTGTAATAATGTTTAGGAATTTTTGTTTGGTTCTCATCAAGATTGATAGGAGGAATGGGTTATTTTTACGTGGAAACCAAATCATTTGAGATTCGTTCTAATATTCAAGGAGGCGTTCAACTGGCGGAGAAGAGTAGAGGAAAATCTGGGTCAGTGATTATGGCCTGGCCAACCATCTTCTGGTTAGTAAGCGCATGGGATTACTTGACAAACAGTGAAACGGTACGCAAAAATTGGACGACGTTTCGGTTTGGTTGTTTCGCGTATGTGATGCATAGAAGAAATAATTTACATGGTCATTTCTTGGAGTTGTCTGAATATAGAGGCAAAGGGCGGAGGACCTTTGTGATAATATCGGAGGGTACTGAGGGGAAGGGATGGGAAGCATGCCGGGTGCAATTGCAAAGGATGAAGCTGGATTATGAGAAGCAAAGAGAAGTGGAGTCACCTGTTGGGGCACCTACCACCGGCTGCTTCGATTCCAAGATCGCCGGCACCTTTTCACCTACCACCGCCTCTGCATATGATCTCCGAGCTTGTAACCCCCACCGGTGGCTTCGCCTTGTGCACTCCACTCGTTTGCCCTAATGGTTTCTTCCCCTCCGGTGTCCCAACAGGTGACTCCACTTCTCTTTGCTTCTCATAATGCAACTTCAGCCTTCGCAATTGCACCCAGCATGCTTCCCATCCCTTACCCTCAGTACCCTCCGGTATTATCACAAAGCTCCTCCATCCTTTGCCTCTATATTCAAACAACTCCAAGAAATTAACATGTGAATTATTTCTTCTCTGCATCACATACGCGAAACAACCAAACCGAAACGTCCTCCAATTTTCGCGTACCGTCTCACTGTTTGTCAAGTAATCCCATGCGGTTACTAACCAAAAGATGGTCGGCCAGGCCATGATCATTGACCAAGATTTTCCTCTACTCTTCTCCACCAGTTGAACACCTCCTTGAACATTAGAACGAATCTCAAATGATTTGGTTTCCACGTAAAAGTAACCCAAATAACCATTCCTCCTATCAATCTTGATGAGAACCAAACGAAAACTCCTAAACACTGTTACAGAACGATCACACGCGCCAAAAGGGCTTGAGAGCACTTCGTGCAGACGTGGCAAGAGCGTTTACAAATATTTTGATCTCAACTCTTTTTTCTCCTCAATATTCGCAATTTTGAGTTCAGTTGAGTAAAATAGAAAAAATTCGCACACCCAAACGATCCCTAAGGCTCCCTCGAAAGTGGTGTTCTTTGTGTGGATGATGAATTTAGGAAAAATCTTAACTTTGAATTATTAACTTTGATCACCTTCTTCTTCATCATGAAGTGGCAACAAATTTGAGGAGTGCACTTTTCCAGTTGTTGGGTGTTGCATAGGTCATGCCTCGTAAGGTTAGCGAGTTGTTGGCAAGTTGGAGGGGACAACTGGGACATCGTACTGCTTTGAAAATGTGGAGGTTGCCTCCTTTGTGTTTAATTTGGGATATTTGGAGAGAGCGGAATGCATGGAGCTTTGAAGATTGTGAGACTATAATATTAGAATGAAGAAGACGATGTTCCAATCCCTTCATTCTTGGAACATGGCATGAAATAGTTTGCATGTTTCTAATTTTTCTGAGTTTTTGGAGTTTTGTTCTCTTCTCCTACACTTTAGGGGTTATCTTTGTATAGTTCCTGTGTAATAGGGTTGCGTCCCTCTACTTATTAAAAAAAATGAAAACACCATACTAAAGATTCATTTTGATATTTATGAGCAGTCCATGAGTATAAAAGCACAATAGTTGATAAAAAAAAAAAAAAAAAATGTTGTACCCACCTTAGACCGGCTAAGACTGAAAATCAATTCAAGGGCAATATTTAGAAGTGAAGATGATGTTTCCTTTACACAAATATGTCCAATGGCTAAAACGATCTTCTGAATCGCTTTAACATCATCACCAGAAAGTAGCTTCCTTAACTTTTCATGCACAATCATCAAAACGTCAACTGCAATTTAATAGATGGGTTAGTCTGATAACATCATCACCAAAGATATTACAAGTTTTTAGGCAATCAATGAGATTTCAGCATAGCCACAAAACTTTGCCTGAAGTAGAATCATTAATAACTGGAGGCAATGAAACACGCAGCCCAATATGACCTAGTGCCTGCATTGCAACTGAGGCCAGTGTTGCAGTTTCAGAAATAACAACATCAACCAGGCACTTAATCACATTCTGTAACAATGTCTCTGGAATCTGTCAAAATGTCAGATACAATTACAAACATCAGTCCGGAAATAGAAATTGAACAAAAAACAAATGACAGAAAATTTCAATAATTAGCAATAAATAGCATGGAAAATTAACGCAAAATTTTGTCAGATACATGTCACTACAGTACAGATCATCATAAATCCATATACTCAATTGTTTATAACATCATTGAAAGCAAGTAAAGAAAACTTTTAAGACTAGTAAACAATGGATGAGGCTTTTATATTTTGCCAGAAGCACTCATACTCCTACAACCACTATATCGTACCCCAAGAAGCCAACAAATCGATTCATGAGGCTTGCATGACCCAATTAACATCAGAAGATAAGAACACCAATATTTTCCTCCTTTAACTACAAGGTGCCCTGACCTCAAAAAGAACAAGCATGCAACAGAATGGTTGAAAATATATAAAAAAGAAAAAACAAACAAATATCCAACTTACAGCAGGCGTTCTGGATATACAAGCTGCAGTGAGATATCCTATTGCACATAATGCTCCATGCTGAGTCTCAAATCTAAAGAAAAAAATAAATAAATAAGAGATTGAGAAATTTAGTACGATTTTCATAATCTGTTGCAGATATCAACTTCCTTACAATGTACACTACTCTACAGACCTTGAATTGTGTGTTCCACTAATCAAGGCAATCTGCTCAGAAATAAGAGCAGATGATGCAGGTGTAGGCAGAGCAGAGGAAGCTATTCCAAGTAAGCGTGCAGCAGATTCACGAGTATCCAAATCCAAATGACTTAGTAATTTCTTTAGCCATGATGATTTTAGAGCATAGCGTGATGCTATCATCTATAAAGAACAATAATAGGTAAGAAATGAAAGATGCAACAAGAAGAAGAAACCAAGCAAGAGAATCTGTGATAACCAACCTCTGGAATGCGAGATGCAATTGCTATCAATGCCTTGGAAGCATTGGCGTGCAACTCAACAGAGCCTTCAAATGACATAGCATGTTCTAGTAGTGAACATACTGCTTCCACCGAAGACCGGAAATCAGATGATCCTTCTAGAGAGTTATTCATCTCCAACTCTGACTCAAAGCACTTTAAAAGAAATTTAATCATAGCCACATACGTTTTTGAGGGAAAAAGAAGCTTTTGTTCCCTGCTTTCATTGGAATCTGACAACATGGGCTGCTGCTTAAGAATAAAATCTAGCATGACACCAAGTTTAGGGTATCGAAGATCAAGATTTTGACTCATAGTTCTGCCTTTGTCTTTAACCGGAAAAAGGCCTTCCAGTGCCATTTCCCTAAATAATGAGGGGGGAAAAAAGGATGACAGGGTTATATTTTGTTGGACTGATAAAAACTTAGACCAAGTATGTTTGTTTTGTTAATAATGATGAGGAGGAGGATGAGCCAAGTTAAAATTGTTGCATTTCAATCTCTGCATTTCAAAGGCAAGATTAAAGAAAAATAGAGAATTATCAATTTAATGTGAATTTTATTTACTTGAATTATAATTTGAAACTATTATCACACACACACACATATATATATAAGAGAGAGAGAGAGAGAGAGAGAGAGAGAGAGAATTCACTGCAAAATGAAAAATACAAAATGAAATCTTACATTACCTTATATCTAGCTTAGGATCTGCCACCCCAAGCATACACATAAACCTACTTGGGCAATGTTGCAAATCGTATAAAGATGTAGCCCACCTCAATGCACAGAATCGTACTTCACTTTGTTCCTGGTCACCAACACGAAATTAGCCATCTATGGTGGAGCAGCAAGTTACTAATGAAGCAAAATTCAAGAAACTCTTATCCTTACAGACAGAACAGAGAGCGATAGACAAACAAAGTCAGTAACTTGAAAAGATGAAATACCGCTTGAGAATTTTTCAGTAAAAGTGTCTCCAAATCCTTTAACACTGTTGTAGGGGCTTCCTGACACTCATATAATAAACCAGCATTAGTGAGATCAACATAAAGGGCAGGTGAGACACTAACAGAAGCAAATAGTTATTTTTATGGCACCTAGCTCAAAGGCACAGTAGTGCAGACGTCAAATACTTCTGGATAATAAATAGTCAGATTTTTTGTCCCAAAAATGTCAATGTTTAAGGTACAGCAGAGACAAGAAGGCCCTGACAAGCAATAAATGTTCATGGTGGTGATCCACCCATCTTTGCCTTGAATAAAAATTTTCAATATTTCTGACTGAATAGAGCAGGCAATGAGCATAATTAAAAGAATGTAACTCTGTTTCTATTTCAGCTTTTGGTTTGTAGAGTGGCCTTTTCATTTCAAATGCACCAACTAATTATTAAGAATTAATAGATAATAGTTAATTACAAAAGAAGAGATGAACGGTAAAATCCAAATCATGCAATAGGGTATAAAAACTAGTACTTTTTCTAAGAAGGAAGAACTGCAATCAGTCATCACATGCATAACCCACTGAGCCCAAAATAACTGACAAAAACAACTAAAGATATCAATTCACAAGTTCAATTCAAAAGCAACTAACATCACGAGATATCTTAGAAGTATATGTTAGAATAATTTTTTTTTGAAAAGTAATAATCAATTTTTATTAAAAGCGTAAGGTGCCCCTACGTACACTGGAAGCATACAAGCAGAAACACCTAACTAAAAAGAAAAAAACGAACAAGAAAATCGACATAACTAATCAACAAAGGGGGAGAGGTATGCCGCAGTCCACAATACAAAGTATGAAAGAACGAGGATAAAATGTCATCTAATGATCTCTCCAAATCCTCGAAAGTCCTATTATTTCTTTCCCTCCAAATAGTCCAAAACAGACATAAAGGCACCATTTTCCACACCACAGCACTCCTCATCCTTCCACAAGACCACCAACAAGCACACAAGTCAATGACTTGTCTCGGCATGACCCATGATAACCCAATACAAATAACTAATTATTATTTGTATCTCTTTTACTTATCAAAAAAAATTTGGTATCAAAGCAGAGGTCCTGAGTTCAAACCCTATCTCCGTCAGTCACCTTCTATTTCAATTAAATATTACACGTGTGAACCTCACCTATTAAGGGAGAGTTTGAGCCCACACGTGAGGGAAAGTGTTAGAATATAAATTAAATGATTAAATTCATCTCCTCCTATCAGCTTAAGCTTTTAAAATAAGAGGTGATTTAACACTATCCACCATAAATGTTTCACATCAAATAACAACCATAATAGACAATCTCAATCTTCTAGAAATGAACTTGTTCAGGATCACAAAAGAAGCTTAGACATCCATTCTCTCACTAAAACGTGACCTTTCTGGTGAGCGGCATCCGTCCGATTTCTTTAGTAGCTCCTATTGTTTGAGACAAGGAGATCTTTTGTCGCCTTCTCTCTTTGTTATTGTTATGAAGGCCTTAAATAGAATGTTTTATGCAACTATTAATGGGGGTTTTCTCTCGGGCTTTTCAAGGGTTCTAGGTACTCTAGTGTGGTTAATATTTCACATCTATTATTTGTGGATGACACTTTGGTTTTTTTTAGGGTCAAGCCTAACCACCTTCGCTGTCAGAATGCTTTATTCTTTATGCTTCAAAGTTGTCTCTGGTTTGAAGATTAATCTAGCCAAGTCGGAAGTGGTTCTTGTGGGTAATGTTGATAATGTGGACAGGTTAGCTGTTATTAAGGACTGCAGGGTTTCTTCGTTGCCTTTGAAGTAGCTTGGTCTTCCGCTAGGGGACTTCTATAAGGCCAAGAATCTATTTGAGACGGTGTTATTGAAAAGATAGAGCATCGATTGGCTAGTTTGAAAATGATGTACGTGTTTAAAAGTAGTAGAGAAGCTTCATCGATATTTCTAATATGGTGGGCTAGACGAAAAGTTCAAATTTCACTTGGTATGCTAATGCAAGGTTTGTTCTCTGACCTCTAGGGGGGTTGAGAGTCCAGAACTTACTGATATTCAATCGTGCTCTTTTAGGAAAATGTGGCTATAGCGCTATGTTTATGAGAGAAAGGGGCTTAATGGAGGGCTGTGGTAGACCCTAAATCTGGCAATTTGTGGGGTTGGTGGTGTTCTAAGCCTCTTGGGTTGTATCGGGTGGGGTTATGGAAGAATATCAGGAGGGCTTGGGGGATATTTTCGAGTCATACCAGATTTGATATGAGAGATGGTTACAATGTTAGATTTTGGCATAATTTGTGGTGTGGGAATAAGGTCCTAAAGGAAGCCTTTCCATATTTGTATGGTATTGCTTGCGCGAAGGATGCTTCTGTATCAGCTCACTTGGAGCTTTATTTTGGCTCCAATCAGTGGAACATAAGCTTTGCTAGAGTGGTTCATGATCAGGAGGTGAATGTATTTGCATTGCCCTTCAATTTGTTATATTCAGTTAGAATCAGACGAGTGGGCAAAGACAAGCATTGGTGGGCCCCTTGCAAGAGAGCGTTGTTCAATGTTAGATCTTTCTACAATGTTCTTGTTTGTAATGATGGCATTCCTTTCACTTGAAAGAGTATTTGGCAGACTAAGGTTCTTTTGAGGGCAGTGTTTTATGCTTGGTATTTTCACTTTTAACGGTATTTTGATTACTTATCAAAAATAAATAAAAATTAAGGCGCAACCTTTCCATACGCATGTAGGTAGAACCTTCAACAATATTTCCTTTCATGAAAACTTGCCTTACAGAATTCTTAATTGCTGATACAGGGTAGATATAAATGTTGAAAATACACCTTAATAAATAAAGAAACAAGACCTTCCCAGTCATTAAACTGACCAGGATCAGAAAGAAAAGAACAATATACATAACCACAAATGAATTGCTAAAACTGACTTTACTGAAGCAGTAGCGAACAACATTAGCTTTGGGAATAAATTACCACATCAGAGAAAGAGAACCTATTAATAATATCTTTAAACCAAGTGGAGGAAAACTAGCAAACCTTGTACGCTGCAGCAAGGGTATTGGTTGCTTCTTGAATAGCGAAACGAAGAGACTGAGCCTCCACTTTCAATGCATCAAAAAGACGAACAGCCATGTCAATCTTATTACTGAGAGGAGAAAAAAAATAGCCATCAGAATTTTTGTTCTCCAATATGCAAGGTTTAATTAAGAAGTGCCTATGGGAAAACACAGAAACAGCAAATAGAGAAGCATAGAAGAAAGCAGAAGGGATAGCTGATAAACCTGAAAAGTTGAGGCATGCGATGTGCAAGCAACCCAATTGCTTGAAAAGCAAAGGTTTTGGTGTCCCTAGCAGTAGCATCTGGGTGAATTTAGTAGATTAAATCAATCAGACTGATGTTTAATAAATTCTAATTAAATAATGTATAGAAGAAGTTCAGACAACTTCAACTGCATGAGGAGACCTGATTCCGAATTTGAATAACTGTCAAGTGACTTCAGAATTCCAGCGAGTATAACAGGACCAATAAGCTTAAGCTGATCAATATTTGCCTACATAAATAGAAATGAAAAATGAAGTGGGGAAAAACAATGTCAAGATCATTACTCAGGAGTGCTTTTGAAGAGGAAATGGCACAATGAAATGACAAATAGCGTTCTAGAGATTACAAAATCATTGTGTGTGTGCGTGTGTGTGTGTTGTGCGTGAGAGAGTTTAGAGAGAGAGAGAGAGAGAGAATTGGACTACAAGCATCTGAATGTGAGCATCTTTAGACATTGTGGCTTGATGCACAAATGTACACACGGAATACATTGAAATGTATGCATGCTAAGCAATCTCTACATTACTACATTTTGCTTTTCCTCCATCAAACCTAAGCTATACTTCAAGGGAAGGTAGAAACTAAGCAATTCCGCAATTTTTTGCATTTTGGTTTTCATCCAGAAAGTGGGGGCTTTTATGCGTTTACTAGTTTTAGACTCAATTCATCCATTTAGAGAGATGCAAGGCAATTCTTGGCTAAATCAAAAATTTCCACTGGTTTTCATGTTCTTAATTGACCTATGTTGATATCTCTCTCTCTTCGATACAACCTGCTGAGGCTTCGCTGAGAGAGCAGAAGGAAAGATTCACAATGTGGCAAAGGAAATGAAAACTGGAACTGATTTAGAAGAGAACCACCGAGTAACTTGTGTGATCACAAGTCCTTGTCCAGAACTCTGAATTCAGAGGTTCTGATCAACTCCAGAGCAATCATGGGCTTAGAGAGAGTGAAGAGAGGTATCAACAACAGGAAAACAGAATACCACTGTGTACTCAATCAAAAACTAAGGCCCAAGTGGGTCAATCATTATGCTCCAAGCCGAGTTTAGATAAGTGTGTCTTTGGGATCCGTGCCTCCAACATACCAAGATGGCTAAAAATTCATTGGGTATGAAGAGTCTGATGTTGTTGATGAAGTTTATTGGCAGACCAAAGCTTTAATTGTATATGATTCTTTAAAGCAATGATCATGTATGTTGCTGCAAATTGGAGAATTTATGGATAGGTAAAAGTCTTTCTTTTTCTTCTTCTTTTTAAGTATAAAAATCTTTCTTTAAGATAATACAAACAATCACACCAAGCAAAAGGTTCTAGATACAAGATCTGGATCCTTTCATATCCAAGTGTTAGTTCAGATAAGGAAAGACCCCACTTATCTCCTGGTCTGAAATTTCAATTGTGATCAGGTAAGATTTAGGGTAAAATCACGAGCTTGGTGGGAGCACCTTTGTTTACTGATTAACCAACAGCAGCCGGTAAGTTATCCCAAGCTCAGATTTGTAGTATGATTGAAGCAGGTACAACAGGGGGTGTTTTGGTGACTTATACATATATGTTAAGCATTTACTTTAACTAGGAAAAGACTTTCCAATTCTGAATAAGACCCACACCAAACACAAATATATTATTTTATACTTCATAAAACTTTTATTGCAATGAGAAGAAACTTGAGTACAAAAAAGAATATTAAAAAATTGCAATAGCTCACAGCAAACATCAATTAACTTAGACACCAAAGATGTTCAATCTATAGCTTACTAAAACAATGGTACATACGGAAATTTAGGCATAATATTGTAGGAAGCTAGAACCAAATTACTTCAACTATAGCCCACAAAAAGCAGTATCTGATGTCTAGAACCAAAAGTGGGACTTGCACTGACAAGAGCGTCTTTAGGCAAATCATCTTCAACGGATCCATTCCCCAAATATTCTTGAAGCACCCCCCACTTCTCCAAAGGAAAAAAAAAAAAAAAAAAATTGATAAGGATCCAAAATCGAGCTATAAGTTGCTTACGTGTTTAAAAACCCAAACAGTGAATTCCATTCCCAACTGCTTCAACCTTGACGTGGTACCACTTCCTATCAAATTCAAGAATTCAAGATCAGTATAAGGGCATCCTGTCACACACACAACATGAAATTATGAAAATTTAAAGATGAAGATGAAAGTGTATCTGCAATTTAAGACCAAGGTGTCAAAACAATTAGGTTCAGATGAGCTACCACAAAATATAAAAAACCGAAACCTTGAGTATGACATTTCAAGTGCTATTGAATGGTCATGTCCATATTCATTCAACCTACTAATTGCAATATCCATCAGTATTTCCCATTCCAAAAGGACACCAGCCAACCAACCAAGAAGATTATCACCAGTTCCAAAAACATCTAGCCTTTCAAGTCTCTGCCAAAAGAAAATTATGTTCAACACATGAGCATACCATGGAAAGGGGAATGGATGTTAGTTTTTATGTGATTGCCAATTTTGGCAATATGAGGATTTACGTGTCACCCATGTGCGACATCTGATGCAGATGAGGCTCACATGGGTTTGAAGGTCGACTCTCCACTGGTTTAGCTTCAGTTTCCTCATATGTCAGACCAGACATCAATTTGCTTAACCAAACTTGTACCTCCTCAACTGCCCGGACTCTAGGATGGATCCAGATCCTCAGCAAATGTCACTATAGGTATGAGACAAATTCCTAACAAAAAGGGTACCCAAAATTGATGAGAATTCCAGTGCCCACGTTTTCCATTTCTTTTTCTGGGCGGCAACTTCCAGCTACCGGAGTATATACCCGGATGGAAGCCACAGTTATATCATTTTTTTATGGATAATATGAAAAACTCATTACTTCAAAGATAAATATAAAGAAATTCCAATTAGAAAATTTGCTATGATTGTTATATGTGGGGTTCAGAGTTTGAGAACTTGTGATTTAGGGTTTCGGATTGTGGAAAGGATGGGTATATGATTATGCTGCTGAGTACCCAAGCGCCAATAACTTTTTTTTGATAAGTTACCCAAGCGCCAGTGACTCATAGAACATTTACGCAATTCGGTCATTTTGGCATAAGATCAAATGAAACATTTTTTCTTTAATACTTTATTTTCTATTTTGATTTACTATGCTTTCAAACAAATATATTTCGTCAAAATATGAGGGCCAAAGAATAAGGTTACTCATGTGAATGTATTGACAAGGGACTCATATAGGATAGTAATGTTTGAAGAATTGTGAGCTGCACTCAAAGCTCTAACAATCCATTATCACGATCTTCAAAGCTCCTTGCGTTCAAAAACACCACATTAAATACAAAGGAGTCAACCTTCATATTTTCAAAGCATTACAGTTTCCCAATTCTCCCCTCCAACTCACCAACAACTCGCTCACCCTTTGAGGCACAACCCAATCAATACCAAACAACTAAAAAAGCACACTCCACAATTCTGTTGCAACCACACAATAAAGAAGAATATGATCAATAATCTCCTTACATTTCTTACACATACAGCACCACTCCACCACAATAGCATTCATCTTTCGTAAATTATCCAAAGTTAAGATTTTACCTAAGGCCACCGCCCACACAAAGAACTCCACTCTCAAGGGAGCCTCAACTTTCCAAATACTCTTCCATGGAAAAGGAGAACCATTTTTTTTTAATAAGCAATGTTGTATATATCAAAAAGCATAAGGTGCCCCTAAGTACACAGGAAAACCAACGTTAGCCCACAAAATGACCCCAATAAAAAGGCTTAATACCCAAAAAACCCTAAGCTCGCAATACAAATCCCTGAAACACCAAAAAAACCCTAAACTCACAAGGCAGTCATAAACCCACAAGCTACCCTGCCAAAAACCTAGAACCAAAAACCTATCCTGCTACACTACATTACCAAAAACCTCCTCATTCCATTTCTTCAAATATGATTTCAAGGCTTTCAGTTTTTGCGCCAACACAACTAGGAGAACCCTAATAATGATAGAACATCCACCATGTTTTCACATGCTCCACAAAACCCTCTCAGCCACATTTTACCTACTACCCCTACCCTCCACACCACAATTCAACATCAAAGGAAAATGATATGACAGGGAAGAAATCTTTTAGATATATTCAGAAAATGTTCTTCCCAATCCGAAGATAGAAGAAACCTATCAATTCTAGACCATGACTAAGAATCGCAATTATTAGACTAAGTAGTCCCCCTACAAGTAGGATGTTCATGAGGCCCTGATAAAAAATGCATTTCACAAAATCAATATAGTTGGTGACTATCTAGGATTGTCTGATCTTTCACATGGATACCGAACAACATTGAAATCACCCCCAATACACCACATCACCTCCCACCAACTCATCCTATTGACATTTTCTTTCAACATCATCATTAGGACCATACACCCCCGCAAAAGCCCATTAACTAACACTTCTAAAAGAACGCACGGCCAAAAAGTTCCACACTCACTCAATCTTCTCCACCACTCGCCTATCCCACACTAACAAAATTCCTCATAACGCCCCTCTAAACCCCAAATATGACCAGTCCACATGTTGCCAACCCCATAAGTTGCGAATCACCTCCCTAGAAATATACCCCATTTTGAGCATGAGGATAAACTGCTTAGCCCGTCAGGGGTGAAAGCTCTTGGATTACCTGGTAACTGGTTTTGGCAGGTGGGGTCAGTTACCCGTAGGAGTTTGATTAACGGTAAGGATTGTTGTACAATATGCGTTTGCGACGTGCAATTAATCTGAGTAAAGTTCTCCTACATTATCAAAAAAAAAAATATATATATATATACCCCATTTTATCTCTTGTAAACAAACAATATCTGTCTTCCAACCTCTAAGAAAACCTCCAATCCTCAACCTTTTTCTCCTTCTCATTCAGCCTTCTCACATTCCATGATACAATCTTAGGTTTCAAAAAAAAAGCAATTAGCGCCCCACCCCCCACCCCCCCCTTCCCTTTCACTCTATTAGGCTGACCAAATAATTACATTTATACACTTAATATATAAAGGAATTCTCACTTGTCAGCTTAAATCAGCTCAAACCATACATGTAAGACAATGTGCAGCCCAACAACAATAATTCAGCATTACATCTAGCAACAGGAATGGTGCCCAAGTTTGAAAAGGCAAACATGCAAAAATATGGGCAAACACCAAGTGAAGAATTATTTTTTTGATAAGTAATATTATATACCAAAAAAAGCGAAATGCGCCTCTATAAGTACACAAGAAAATATACATAGGCAGCCCAATTTAAATCCAAAGACAAAACACCAAGTGAAGAATTATAAAATAATAATAAGCTGAATACCATATATGCAGCCAAATATGCACTGCAAAGTTGATGGGAAACTGTTTGCCGCTGTTATAGAATGGCAGAAAATAGACATCAGTCTTGCTCTAAGTGCATGATTCCCAGGAATGACTCTTAATTCTGGAGCAACATTTTCAGCTCCAGAAGTACCTGCAAAAATTATAATTTTGTATCAAACATGTATTGGACATAATAGCCAAACACAAAAATTATGAAAACAAATATAGGTCAAGCAAAAGCATTAAATGAAAATTTGCAAATAGAAAATATTATAAGTACAAATATAAACTTGTCCGCCTCGTATAAGCTAAAGCATACTAGCAGTCGATGATTCTCATAACAAAATATAAAGTACAATAGCAATTCATGATCATGGTAGATGATGACTTATAAATAATGGGAAAACATTGATTACGAGTAAGTCTAACTTTGGTCTCGTACAAATATATTATCACTTCTAGCCTTCTTTTACTTCATTATGTGGTCTCTTACAATATCATTTGCGAGCTAATGTATATTAAAGCTCCTCGATTCGCACAAAGATTTGGGATAATTACCAACGGAATCCTATACTTCTGCACATAGTAACAATTTCCATCATAAAGATACATTGTAAAGAACCCAAACTAAAATGTCAGAATTATCATGATTTTTCTATATTTTAATCATAAACAACTTATCAAAAGATGAACATGGATAAGGGTGTTTTAGTGGGGAAGATATGAGAGATAGAAATATAAGAGAATGTGGGAAAGGAACATTACATCAAATTAAATTAACAAGATAGATTATGAATAAATACCATTAAATAGTAAAAACAGTTTGTTTATCAGGTTTGGATCATCTAAGTTAGCACCAGAACCCTTCCTCTTTAAAAGCTCCTCCCCTCTCTTAACAACAGGCTCCTGCCTTGAATTAATCAATCATAAAACAACACATAAATAGTCTACATATCAAATACAAAAAAGGATAAAGAAATACGTAAACAGTAAACAAACAAAGGGGACTATATATACCAATCTACACAAGCAGCCACATATACAGGATAAGCAAGCTCAGGGGCCAACTCCATAGCTTCAATAACATTCAAGATCCCCAACTGCTTAAAACAAAAAACAAAAACAATTTAGCTCATGATTAAATTCTGGATATTGCCCTATATAGAATATTTGCGTGTGTGTGTGTATATACATATGTATTTACGTATGTAAAAAGGGATCTGTACAAGCCATTGATCACTACCTAATACTGGCCCTAAGGAGGTGTTTAGAAAACAATGACCAATTCAGTATAGCTCTGAACCAATCCTAAAATAAAATTTGTTTCAACTTTAAGCTAGAGTTGGTATATAGAAAAATAGCTAGATTAAAACATACAGCAATATCATTTTACTTACCTATAAAAACATGTATGCACTAATTTTGAATGAAAAAATTAGTATTTTTTTATAAGTAATTCAATCTTATTAGAAAGCGCAAAGGGGTGCAACCCAAGTACACAGGACGGTATACAAGAGAGACACCCACTTAGGAAGAAGAAAAAAAACATAATAATAATAATAATAATAATAATAAAGCAAGAACTATTGGTAGCAATCATTCACCCACAAAGAGTTTTGAACAAAATATCCTTTAATTCTACCATTGGTCTCACACAATCTTCAAAGTTTGTGTGAGACACCCAAATACACATGACGGTATACAAGAGAAACACCCACTTAGGAAGAAGAAAAAGAACATAAATACAAAATAATAATAAGAAGAAGAAGAAAAGCAAGAACTATTGGTAGCAATCATCCACCCATAAAGAGTTTTGAACAAAATATCCTTTAATTCTACCACTAGTCTCACACAATCTTCAAAGTTTTGGGAGTTGAGTTCTCTTTAGATGCACAATATCACACAAAGAGGGGCCATCCACCAAGCTTCTAAATTGAGGTGACTGCCACACTGGCCTTTCCGTCTCGGCAATAACTCCACCAACCATTGAGGCATTACCTACTATATCCCAAAAAGACTGGAAACCAAAACCCACGAGTCTCTAGTTGCTTCACAATGGAGCAAAAGATGATCAATGGATACCATGCTCTTCTTACACATGCAACACTAGTCTATCACTATGATGGGCCTTTTTCTTAGATTATCCAAGGTCAAGGATCTCCCTAACTGTTGTCCAAACAAAGAAAACCATTCTCAAAGGCGCCTTGCTTTTGCAAGTGCTCTTCCGAGGGAAAGAATAGCCAACAGGGGACTAAGTGCATGATAAAAGATCTAACCTCAAATATCCACCGTTGGAGTGGAACCAACATATCCTATCCTCGCCTCCGTGTCTCAGCCCAATAAGAGTATAAGAGGTTGAAGAATGAGGTGACCAACTCCATCTCCCAATCATGGACAAATCTGATGAAGTTATTCCACTAATAGGTGTCATTCAAAAATTGCACATGCTCTGCAACTAAGGCCTCCTTAAAGCAAGCATGCTAAACAAAACTAGAAAATCTTCCTTCAAAGTCATATCTCCAAACCACATGTCGTACCAAAATTGTATCCTAGACCTATCTCCAACCTCAAATCTCACAAATCTAGAGAAATCCCCCCACCCCCTCCTAATGTTTTTTCCACACCCCCAACATTAGGACTCATGCATTGCATTTGAACACCATCCACCCCACAATCTCTCGTATTTAGCTTCCACCATCACTCTCCACAAAGCCTACCTCTCTGTGGCACAACGCCAAAGCCATTTCCTCATTAGGACTCGGTTGAACAAGATCGGATTCGTAACCCCCAAACCTCCTAAAGATAGGAAAGTACATTATCTTGGACCAACTAATTAGATGGAATTTAAACTCGTCACTGAATCCACACCACAAGAAATCCCTCTGAATTTTCTCGATATAGTTAGCAACTCCAATTGAGATGGGGAAAAGGGATAGAAAATAAGTGGGCAAATTGGACAAAGTGCTTTTAATCAATGTGATCCTACCACCCTTTGACAAATAAAGTCTCTTCCAACCTGCCAGACGCAGTTTCATCTTCTCAATAATACCATTCCATATTCCATATAGATTTTGCCTTAGACGGAGCCCCCAAAGGAAGGCCCAAATACTTCATAGGCAGAGAGGACACCCTACAATCAAAAATACTAGCCAAGCCTCCAACATCATCCACGGCGCCAACAATGACCAACTCTGATTTAGCCAAGGGAATTTTTTATCTCAAAAAAGCTTAAAAACATAAGGGGCAACAAATTGCAGAAATGCTGAGGATTAGCCTAAAAAAAAATCCAAGTGTCATCCACAAAATAGAGATAAGACAAAATGATCACATAATGACTCCTTGACCCCACCGAAAAGCCTAATAAGAGCTCCCTACCCATAGTGGCAGACATCATTTTACTCGATGTCCTCATGAAGACAACAAACAACAAAGGGAAAGGATCCCATATCTCAGGCCCTGGGAACTATTTCTTGTCAGATCTCCTCGAAACCACATCTCCTCAATAGGTACAACAGAAAGTCCCAATTAACATGAGTATAAGCCTTCTCTAGATCCAGTTTGCAACTTGGACCGCTGATCTAATACTGCTATGGAGAAATTCACTAGAAATAAAGACAGAATCTAAAATTTGTCTCCCCTTGATAAACGCATTCTAAGACCTAGAAATTACCTCCAACATTGCTTTCAACATGATATCTAGAGCTTGGGCAATAATTTTATAAATGCTACTCGCAAGACTGATAGGGCAAAAAATCCTTGATTTCCACCACCCCAGCTTTCTTGGGAATAAGGGCAATAAACGAGGCATTGAGGTTCCTTTCAAACCTATCTTGGGATTTCATGTCTTCTCCATACCTCTCATGCTTGTCAAATATCAAATCAATCGAAAATCAAGAATTGTTACCACATGGATTGTTAATGACTTGAACTTACTTTTATGAACATATGTCATTTTATGGATTAGATAGCAATTGAGAATGAAACCATTATCCATTTAACAGGTATGTTCAGTTTGTAACAAGCTTTTGCTCCAACAATGGGGTTAGGAAAAAAAAAGTACCGCTATACACACTCCCACCTTCCCACTCCCTTAGGTGGCTTTTAAAACCACCATTAGATTTAGTATGGATCTTTATTGGATTTTAATCCAATGGTGATTTTTAAAAGCCACATAAGAAAGTGTGAACATTTAAAAGCCCAAACCACTCAAAATAAACCCCAATCAAAAGTTTGCTCGAGATTGTCATAAAGAAACAAACAAAGCTTTTGTAATCCACCTCCCGCATTTAATTTAGCATTGTGATATTACAAAGATGACAATCCACCTAATTTTTCACAATTGAATAACATTCACCCAATCATAAACTAACCTTTCTCATTAAAAGCATATCACTCTTCAACTGATGTTTTCCAGCAACACGGTTGGCTTGTGCAATCGAAAGTCCAGGTGGACATCCTCCACTATAAAGAAACATAAGTCCTCAAAGTAAATTACTATATAACAAACAATATGTCCAGTGATTAATATATTTTTTTTTTGATAAGTAATAAGAAGTATTAAAAAAGCGTAAAGGCACCCCAAGGTAACAGATTTCAAAACTAACAGATTTCAAACCTTTGGGCTGGCGGTTGATACAAAACAGTATGAAAGCAAAATTCAATGAACAGCTCCTTGTCTTGAGAATCTATTAATCTATACTTTGCAGCAATTTCATCATCAATCTGACCTGAGTGACATTCACCAATCACCTAAAACCAAGAAACAATCCATAATCGTGGCTAGCCATATCTCAAAGAAAAACCCAAATACAAAATCAGTACCCACAATATCGACATAAATTGTTTCTTAAAATATTAGAAAAAATGCCAATTTTCACTATTCTTAACTATGTCTTTATCCCAATTGTAGGTAAAGTCCATCACAAGAATCCTTTTCACCATACTCAATTATGTCTTAATCCACATTGTAGTTAGGGTCAGTTACAAGAACCTTTACCCGCTATTCAGCCCTACAACATTTTCTCCTTTTTTTAACTATGACAAACTCAGTAAGAACACTACAAAACTGGTTAAAATTATTGCTGTGTGGGAAAACCGCTTTAATAGACATCACAGAAGTGATGTGTGGAGTGAAGTACCTAATGCTCAGAGTATCTGGAGGAAGAAAAATGCTGGCATTATTGACCTTTTTCTCCTTTGAATAGGTAAAATGCACCCAATAGGTGTTAAATTTTAAAGTGTATTTTCTAGAATCCACAGTTATTAATTATCTTCTTTTTGTTTTGAGTCATGTAGTGAGGAATTTGTGTAAGTTTATATGTAGGGGGGGCTCATTTGCACATAATGGATGACACATGTCATTCTCTCCTTGTTTAGCCTTTCCACCTTACCACCTTCTATCTTGGTCATCTAACCATCACTACCCTCATTCAACCCACTTCATCTTCAATGCAACCTTACACCTTCCCATGAGACATTATTATCATTTCTTATCCAAATTCGTTGCTCTTCCTTGGTCTCATGAAAAGTCACACCTATCTTGTTAATTAATTTGAGAATACTCTAGAACCCTTCCCTAACCCTTATATATACCCTAGGCGTGTTTCCAAGCTTCTCATTCCATCATATCTCACCAAAACCAAGATGAGGTCAAGCAGACTCAACCAGCACATTTGATTTATATGCTGTGACAATAACAGCCTGAGTTAAGCATACCACGCAATGGCCGCCGCCAATCCAAAAAGTAGAGGGAAGTCATCAAAAGGGTGAATGGATATAAGCATCATAAAAATAGAAATAATTTAGTTATAAGAACTCAGCAGAAAGGGAGAGATGAAATAGACACAAGGGTCAAATGCAAAAAACAGAGCTTAAGTCTAGCTAATGCATCACAGTATCACAAATATGACCGTCACTTTTACTGAAGAAGACAGAACACCAAGTTATTTGTAAAGAAGGTAAGTGTGAAATATACTTTAATAGCAATTCTCAGGATAATCTCTTGGTGCTGAAGAGGAAGCTTGGAAATGTTCACCACAAGCATAGGTGACAAATCTTCTTTTTCCTATAACAGAAGCATCAGGTATTACCATTAATTCCAAAGTTGCTCCAATGTCAAGCAGTTGTTGGAAAACCACATAAAATACATAATTTCCTAGAAAAGACTTATATCAGAGAAAGATAAACATACCTTTACATGTACACGTTCAAATGCCATCTCAATGTACACAATGCAAAAATTCCTAACCATTGGAGCAGCATTGGCTTCCGAGTATAATTTCCACAACTCTAACAACGGCAAACCAATCTCAGGCTGATGTTTCACTCTCTTGTTCACGTGACTCAAGATTTCAAGAACCTATCACAGTACGAAGAAATTAGTAACTTGGAAACTAATTTGATCACTTGGGATGTGCAGGGGTTGGATTACCCATAAAAGGGGAGTGTTAAAGTATAGTTAAAGTATATCTTGCAAAGAATATAAAGAGGATATTGTCTGTCTACAAAAGACTAAATTAGGGATATCTCTATGGGAACATTTAAAAGTTTATGGGGTCTTTTTTTGTGGATCGGATGCATCTTGATGCCGATGGTATGTCATTAATGCGGGATTAATAGGTGGTAGAGATGGTAGATGTCCTACAGAGAACTTCTCAATGTCCTCGATTAAAAATGTGATTAAATTTGACCCCTTGTGGGCCTTATGGGCTGGTTGATGACAAGGTCAGGTAACTTGTGGAACGAATTGAGAGAAGCTTTTAGATAGATAGAGGGTTGCTTGGTGCTTGGTGCTTGGTGCTTGGTAGGAATTTCAGCATTAATTCAATTTCCTAGTGAAATAATTGGCATGATAAGTTTGCTACCACCATGAATGAATGTTTTGCTTTTATCTCGAAATTAAATGTTGTTAGTTTTGTTGAAGCTGATTCTTTCATTTGGACGAACAATCAAGATCCACCATCAATGCCATGCATTAATAAATTCTTAGCTTCATTGGAATGGGAACATTACTTGCAGATACGATACAGCATAATCTTCCATGACCTATATCAGATCATCATCCCATTTTTCTTGGTTGTGGGGATTTAAAAAGAGGAAAGAGGGCTTTCAAATTCGAAAACATGTGGCTGCAAGGGAGTGTTTTGTTGACAGTTCAGGAATAACAGAATAGATGTTCATAATCTACCTAGTTTCTTGTTTGAAAAGCTTTAAAAGAAGACCTGAAAGCCAAGAATAGAAAGGCGTTCAGGGAACAAGGAGTTAATAAGAAGGAGATCTTAGATGAGATTCTGCAATTAGATGTGAAGGAAAGAGGTGGAGGGTTGTCTCAAGATGAAAGGTCTAGCAAGAAAGAGCCTCAAATCGGAATCAGAAAATTTCTAAGATGGATGAGATTTATTGGCAACCAAAAATCTAGGGCGATAATAGAAAGTGCAATTTTGGCATGTTACTGAGGCAACACAAAGCACTAATAGCTTATTGCAAGCTACTTAAGCACATTACAATTGCCCGTAAAATAGCATCCAAGCTCAAATGAATATGTTAGTATTTATGGTGGAATGAATGCCATTGCAATATCTTCCCACTCCCCAAACTTTATGCATAGCAAGATATGCAATAGAAGTGAGGTCGCCAACCAGCTAATGTCTACCAGCGTCAAGAAATTCTTATAATTTCACGTTGTAGTTTAATTTGTAAAAATAGTACACCTCCACACAGTCTAATGTACTGGAGTTGCAGCATCTATTTGCCAACCTTGAACATCCTGACCCATATCAGATATATAGCCTCAGTATGCATACGAAATTGTTAATATTGCCAAAAGAAAAACCGCAAATTTTGACATTAGAAAGGGAGAAAACTAGCTATAATAGTAAAAAACAATCCCAATAGTATGAATTCTAAAAGAAGAAAAATTTCCCACAAATTAGATAATACCAACAAACCCAGCAGAAACTTCACACAGCATAGTTCATACAAATCAAATAATCTCAACCAACGCTAATATACATAGACAGCATGTATCTGTATGTGTAAGTATATATAGAGAGGGAGAGAGAAAGAAGAAACCTTGTTGCGGACGAGTGGGGATTGAGAGGAAAGGGAGGAAATGGTGAAGGGGAGAAGCTTGGAGAGCAAAGGTTGGAGTTTGGAGTCGTCGCAGAGAGCCAAACGAGTCAGCATTCGATCCAACATCTCTTCTATTTCGGCATCGGATTTTGCAGGTGTTCCCGAAATGGAAGACGACGATGACGACTCCGCCATTTCTTGTTCTTTTTCAAACCAAGAGAACGAAGCCCAGAAGAGGGTTGATAATTCTGAGTTCCCCCTTCCTCAAGTCAAGTAGTTTGTACTTGTAGAAACTAGAAAGTAGAAAGTACCTCGGTGGGCCTGATGGGTTGCTTCGTGTTCCAGTAGTAGGCTTCTGCAGGCCCATTCTTCGTTCATAGCGTAATAGCCTAATAGGTGCACACATGGGTATCCATTCTCCATGGACCTTTTTGGAAGTGAGCTTAAACGAGACATTGAGTTATTTTCAGTTCAAGATTGGGCTTCTGCTTCCCAACTGCAACTACTTTGTATCGTTGGGCCCTAAATTCAATGCCCAGCCCGCATCAAAATCTGAAGAACGTCGGACACTAATTATCGAGACTCGAGAGATGTTACACATTCATTTATAACTCATCTCTTTTGTAAATTCACCATTATCGGACTTACATTGGATCTCATATATTCAATTACTTATCTCTTGTCCTACAAGAGGCGAGCAAAAACAAAAACATTTCTTTTAAACTGCATTTGGTATTGTGATTTTATAAGCCAAAAAATACAATTTTAAGCCAAATCGCATAAAATAGATTATTTAGAATTGTGTTTTTAAAAAATTGCGATTTGAAAATTGCATAAATTCTGTGTTTTCAAATCGCCGATAAAAACATACTTTTTTGAAAACACACAAAACTGCGATTTTAAATGTCAAACTGCAATTGTGTCAAACGCTTAACTGCATTTTAAAAAATCATATTTTTAAATCGCACTTTTTAAAATTGCAAATCCAAACATATCCTTAATTACCACCTAACAGCTTAATTATGTTTTTAATGGACATTGAGTGGTTGAACTTGAGCATGTCAAGATTGGTTGTTGGGGAAATTTACATGCAATCACCCACCACTATATTGATGGGGCACTTCCCAACTAACTTTTAAATTAATCCTTGTTTAATAAAAAAAAAAATCAATAATTTTTTAGAGTATTGTTAAATAATTATAAAATATAAATATAATACCAAGGGGCAAAGCCAACTGTCATTTGGTTTGGCCATCTTAATATTTGACCAGTGTTAATGACTGTAGGACTCTAGCTACCAAAAGAATTTATAATTGGCTTTGATTAAACAAACAAACCCAACTGCTTCAATAAAATGTATTACTCCAATTATGGAACCTCCACCAACCAATTCATCCATGTGATTGTCCCTATCAATTCTCATAGAGTACTCCCCAATATTCAGTCCAAATGATTGACCCATTTTGCTTTTCTATCAAACCCAGAAGTGCATTATTCATTATTGTTGCTAAATTATTTGATATACAATACAATAATAAATTATTCTCTAACACACAAACATGTCTCAATGAAACTTTGAGGGAAAAAAAACGAACTTAAATGAAAGAATTCAACCTCTTCTTCATAACAAACAAACAAGCCCTAACAAAACCAAAATCCCATTTATTGTCCTGTCCATGAGCTTCCAATAAGTTGATAATGAGACCGACCCAGATGCTTCTTGATCATCACTTTGCTGTAGGGGGTGATCAAAATTGGATGGAACAGTAGTATCCGGTACCGATTCGTCATCGCCAGCACTGGGACTTATCGGTCCGGGGGATTCTTCAGAAGGGCTTTTCAAGCTTGCCGGCAACCCTTGTCCATGAGTGACATTAATTTTGAAGTGCTGCCCATTCTTGCATTGTTCACCATCATAATCACCTGAAAAGAAATATGTCATCCCTTCTTTGAGCAGCGGAACTGCCACCGTGTCTGGATGTGGGCTGGTGGATGATGGATCGGAGCTAGACCATTGTGTGGTGTCGTTTTCTTGTGCATCGTCATAATCACAAAGTTTGTAGGTGGTCAAGTTATATGTTTGCACAACTGAATGATTATTATCCGTGTTGAAAACTGCATTAACAAAATGAAAATTTACATTAAGAGAGCGTTATAATTAATGAGTCTAACACGTTTAATTAAATTAGTCGAATTAAGATTGATTTATATAATCTTTATACTTATATCTGAACACAATCCAAGCTCAATACACTAACACGAATTATCACCTCTATTGGTGGCACAGTCAAGGTTTTATATGTGCTTAACCAAAAGAGCTGATAATATAATTTTGGGGTAATTTCACTTACCCTCCATAAAGTTACGCACCTTTGAAACGATGGACTGAGTAATTTCAGTAAGGGTATTTTAGTAATTTCATACATTTCCGTTAGGATTTAACAAAAAATCCTAACAGAAGGAAAAAAGTGAAAGGAAATCAAAGTTCGATATATCAAAGTGAGAGACTTTGAACATTAAAGGGTGTTTGCAAAAGACGCGTAACTTCATGGAGGTAAGTGAAATTACCAGTATAATTTTTATTCTTCATAATGGTATTTTAGACTCAACATGCTTTTGTTCATTTTACACAGAAATGGCCTTTACTGGAGTTGCCGACAGTCGCCTACCAAAGGAGAAAAAAAGGTGGGGTTTGCAGAGAATACTTGCAAGAAGAGAAAGTGTTTACCGATAAACCAATCTATCTGACCCGCTGGAAAGGGCTTTTTTTTTTTTTTTTTCAAAATGAAGCTTTAAGAGCTGACAATACCCATTATACCCTAATTAAACAGAGAAGAAAAAGTAACCTAAAAAATAACTCTTTACTTATAAAATTACTTCATACTCATTTATTACACCTATTTTATACTGACATAATGTGTTTTAAATGGTGTTAATGAGCTTAGAGAGTAAATAAAAGGTAGCCCACTACAGCTGAGTTTCATGTGTAAGTCTCATGTAAAAGTACAACATATAACATCACATGTGCTCTTTTCTTAGTGCTTCTTTTCTTCAGCTAGGCTCTTCTACCAACTTCTATGTGACATTGGGAAAAGCAACACCATGTGTACTAGAAAACCCTACTCGACAGCTCTGCTCCCTTTTTTTTGGCAGAGATAATGTGAGACTAACACAAAGTTGTATACAGAAGTAATGTGCATGCATTTCCAGAAGAAAAAGGAGGAGAAGTAAACCCCAAGATTTCTTTTCCCAACTCAACTCAACTTTTCAAAAGAAAAAAAGAAAAAAGAAAAGGAAAACTAACCAAAATATGGAACTTATTTCTGGTATCATAGTATGGAGTAGGAAAAGAAGAACAAAAAAACTAACCAAAATATGGAATTTTGATTATAATATGAGAGAATTTTGGAGAGGTCTCTTGACTTCATATTCCTTTAATTTGGTAAGGAAGTCTAATACGTAATAACATTGAAAAAACAGTTGTAAATATGAAAACTTCAGGATTAGATCTACATCTAACTAGAGTTATTGAAAATTTTGTAAATCTGGGACACAAATTATATAAATTCTATGGATTACTTCAAATATCAGATATAGTTAATAGATTTTCACTAAAAATGCACAAGTTGCAGGCATGACTGAGAGGAAAAAAACTCCAAGAAAAGGTAGTAACTAGTAAGTATGAAATATGTGTTACCACAAGCTGTAAAAAGAGAAACAAACAGAGAAGAAGTAGAAGCATGCAGATTTTGCAAGTGATGGTTTTGGGTGCTTACTGAGGAAATCTCCCAAGCTGAAGTTCTTGCCAGCAACCCATTTCTGGTAATTGACACTGGGCTTTCCCAATTTGTCATACCAACCCAAAGCATCACCCACTGTGTAGTTCTTGTAGGCCTCAACAGAAGATCCTGAAAATGAGAGAAGAACAGAACAAGAGAGAATGAAGAACAGAAGACCCACAGAGTACCTTCTCTGTTCCATTCTTCTTGGGGTTTGTGAACTTCTGGTTGTTAAGAGCTTCCGAGGAATAAAAACAATGGCACTGCAGTGCTGACACAGTAGCAGCTCAACTCTATCTATCATCTACAGAAGACAACTCTGCTTTTATAGCAAATTACCAAAATACTCCCCCTTCTTTAAACCTGTCCTAATCATTTTTGGTTACTTTCTTTTACTATGTTTGAATAAAATCTCTACATACTAATATGCTATGTTTTGGTTGCTTTCCTAACATAGAATGACATCCACTTGAACGCACCGACATGTATACAGAAGCTGTAAAAAATGACAAACTACTTTTTGAACTGGTCTATACAAACGCATGGACTGCATAGTCTGCATCTAACTTGTCATGAAATAAGGCCTCCTTTGGTTGTTTTTGAGGTTGCTTTTGAATTTATTTATTTGTTTTCTTCTTCTTCTTTTTTTGAGTTTTTTTAATATATTTTGAGAAAAATATAATTTAGCCCTCTAAACTACCAGCTATTTTTATTTTAACTCATTAATATTCAAAAAGTGATAAAGTAACCTCTCAAACTATCAAAAAGTTACAATTTGGCCACTTTATTAGTCAACACCGTCAAATAGGATAAAAAATGCAAAACAACATCGTTTTTTGAGGTTAAGTTACTAAAACACTCTTTCGAAAAAAAAAAATCAATTAAAAAAATGCCCACAAAAAACGACGTCATTTTGAAAAGAAAAAAAAAAACTGTGGTTTAGGGGTGGCTCGCCTATGGGGACCCTTTTTTTTCCTCAAAACAACGTCGTTTTAGAGGGTATTTTTCAAATTGAATTTTTTTTTTCAAAAAGGTATTTTAGTAACTTAACCTTGTCAAAACAATGTAGTATTGAATTTTTTATCCTATTTGACGGTAATGACTAATGGAGTGGCCAAATTGCAACTGGTTAGTAGTTTGGATTGCTACTTTATCACTTTTTGAAATTTAGGGGGCTAAAATAAAATAATTGGTAATTTGGGGGGCTAAATTTTATTTTTTCCATATATTTTTACTTGGTAAAAAAAAAAAAAAAAAACTGTTGTACTGATGCGTGCAGTTAATAGTCTTAACAGTCACTGGCAAATATTTTTGCTTTCCTTTTTTGGATTATATCAAAGTAGGTTGTGTGGTGAAGGAAGATTGTCTGGGTGGAAGACGAATCTGCAAACATGTGATAGCAGCTGTATCATTGCTTTTTGCATCCTAATTCATGTGATTGATTGATACTCTTTGATGTTTTTGTTCTTTTCTTTTCTTTTCTTTCCTGCATATGTAATATATAATAATATGTACATGAAAACATAAAGACATCTAATTAATTTTGTTTCTTTTATTTATTTCCTTTTTGTGGTTGGTTGTTAATTTTCCAGCTATTTGAAAACTAAACCATTTAGTATGGTCTGGTTTCCTATGAAAGAATTATATAAGCATGTCCCATGTTTCCTTTCTATGAGCCCTGAGGAGCCCATCACACAATAATATTGCCTCACTGCCACTGGTGTCATTATAACAATGTCCTTACGTGGGATAATACTGACCTCTAAATTCTGACATTAATAAAAACAGAGTTGTCTATAGTGAAAGTTCAGCAGAGTGTAAAGCAAATGGTCTAGAATTTTGCTGGAAAAAGATGTACCATTTGAAATCTTGTAAATTTCTCAAAATAATTTTAATTGAGATTTATAACTCCAAGGGTAATTATGCAATATTATAATTTTCACGGGGCATTACTACTATACCTTGACAATGACTTACAATGAAAAATGCTACAAAAATTACTTACATCCCTCATGTTTGATGTCATTTTTGAGCTTGTGATATGACCAGTTTAATATCTTTAATTAGGGATATGTATCTTCTTCCTCATTCCAATCAGCTATGATACTATGACTTCAATTAATAACTTGTTTTGCAAGACTTTTTCCAATGAATAACCCAAGTAGATTTCAATTAGAAGATCTCAAACCACCATGAAAGTCATCCTAGACCACCTTTTCAAAGATTGCATAAAAGTGATTTGTGGGATGCCAAAATATATGTCACGCCTATATGGTAATAGTGTTGTATTTATTCATTTTGGGTGGACTAACATAGTCATTTGTTTAGTTTTAGGTCCATAATGGAATAGGTCAATTTTTGTGAACACATGAATAAGTTATTTATTCTCACCCTATATAGAAGTGAAGTTGGCCCATTAAACTTCATTCAGTTAATATGCAAAAATTAGAGTTGAGAGTTATAGTCTCTCTACATACACAACACGAGTATTATTATGCACTTTCAGGGCATTTACAAGAATTTCATCAAGCATATATTGAAAGTTTATCTCCAAATTAATGGAGGTATGTATAATTCTCATAAGTGGCTTATACATGCTATGGAGAGAGAACAAAATTATTATTGTATTATTCTAACAAACAGAGTTCATGAGGTGCACACATTTCTATATCTTTTTTTATTTAAACCTCATATATAGTAGTACATTGTATTATTAAAGAAAGGAATTCATGAGCTTCTCATCTGGTTCTTCAGTCAGAGGTGCAATCGTTTATTTCAAAATCTGAGTTGTTTCTTCATTGTCATGGCAGGATCGATCCATTCTGTGTCTTAGATTTGTCCCTGACTCTGCAGAAGTGTCTTTCTTGTACTTGTACCATGACGCCCAATAGAGATAGTTTGCAAAGTTGAGGGTGCTAAGAATGGCTAGGAACCAATAAAAAAGATTCAACTTGTTATCATTCAAGTTATCTCCATGCAGCCAACCTTGTTTGCTTGGAGTAATCCTCTTGGTGATTGAGTTTACAAGGTCGACGAATATACTGCTCAAGAAGTAGCCGAAAGATAGAGACAAGTAGGTGAATGAAGTAGACAGTGATCTCATTCCTGATGGACCTTCCTTGTAGAAGAACTCCAGTAGTACCACAATGGTGAACATGTCAGCAATTCCAAAAATGCCGTATTGGAAGGAAAGCCAGAATAGGCTTATGGGCTGCAAGGGGTTTTTGTTGGCCTGGTTCCTTCTCTTCACTTCTACAATGCCTGCTACAGCCATTGAAATAATAGAGAGAACGAGTCCCACTGTAACTCGTTGAAGCTGTGTGATGCCGGATGGATGGCCGGTAAGCTTTCGAGCGAAAGGGACGACGACAAACTCGTAGATGGGTTTGAGGATGGACATGAAAACCAGTGGTATTACTGGTATTGATGCTGTAGGGAACTTGTATGAGCCAATATAGGGATCCGTGAAGTACCCTTGGTGCACTGAGAATGTTTGCAGCTGTGCCATGCATGTGTTCATGATAATTGTGCTTGCTATAATGGGCAGCATCCTTGTTAGGATGTAACACCTCGGTCCCATATTGGAAAGATGAGAAGAAACCCACATAGAGTGGGTAGTTTATAAAGATAGTCTGGGTGCTAAGTCCCACATTGCCTAGTTACTAGGTGAAACTGGGCTTTATAATGAATTCTAGGGAAACTCCAAATTGACTAGTCCTTTTGGAGTAATAGCGCAGATGTGGCTAGCGCTTTTCCCTAGGTCGTTACATAGGATCTTGACTTCTTCAACTTGGGTAACTGTGCAAACTTTCCATGGCTCTGGAGTCATGCCTTCATGAAGAATAGCAGCTTTATCAAGTAACCTGGTTCAGTAAAAGCAGTCACATTGGCATATTGGAATCATTCATTCATAGGCATTAAGAAGAGCAAAACTAAAATTTTGGGCCTCAAATTGTAGTACTGCCAAGAATAATCCTAATAAAAAATTATACAAAATTTGGATGTGATGACTGCAATTGAGAGCTTTACCATTTAGGAGTGAAGTTTCTACCTACGGATAGAAGAAATTTGGTTATTTAAAATTAGCATTAGGATTAATTATGAATTCTTATCAATTTAGGTGACATCCTATTGTATATTATTTAAAGGCCATCTTGTTGTTAATAAAAAAAAATTGTGAATCTGTGGTATTTTTTTGCCCTGAGTGGATTTTTGTAGTCTCTTCTACCCAAAATGAGTTATTGTGGCGTTCTCCTACCCGAAGCGGAGAATTCTTTTGCTTGAACAATTCCCTTAACAGTGTAGATTTCTATCAATACCATTACCTGAATTGGCTAGTATGTGAAAGCTTTTCTTCAGATGGATCTCTATCTTCATCATTGATCTCATACAGATCATCAGTATTTTTTGGTATTGACAACCTTCTGTTTCTAATTGCAACCACTATAACCTGAAACAGAGAGGCAAATTATTCTTAGAAATAGTGAGATATGTTAAGTATATTAGAGAGAGAGAGAGAGAGAGAGAGCAACTTGTGCAATCTTCAAAAAAGGGCTTCTCCCTAGGGGTTGGAAGTTGTAGAAGGACTTTCCAAGAGCAAGAAAGATGAATCCAACAAGGGCAGCCATCGTGCCAATAAAAAAACCCCAGTACCAAGCTTTGTTCATGCTAACCCACACAATCACAGTAACTCCTACTATGGATCCAATGGTTGTACTTAGTAAAAACCAGTTAAAATAACTTGCTAGGTGCTTCTTTCCTCTCTCCTCCTTACGATCAAACTGATCAGCACCAAGTGCTGCAATAGACCCCTTTACTCCACCTGCACCAAGTGCTAATAGACAAAGGGAGGTGTAAAACATGGAAGCTTTACCACCTTTGACACAACTTGACTTGCGACAAGGATCAGGATGCATGTCTTTCGCATAAGCTTGAGTAGTAACCATCATCAAAGCCTGCAAGTGAAAGCATAAATTAAAGGATGTAATGGATAGATAAATAAAAGAGCAAATTACATCTTTGTTATAATGATTCCATTAAACTTCCAATTCAAATAAGTGATCCTATAATTAGTTTGAAAGAAATGTTTTGATATAAACTATAGAGATGGAAAAATGATTGAAACACTCCTATATCTATCTAACCCATAATCAAATTAATTTCACAATCATTTCCTAATTAAACTTTTGCTTTTTATTTGTTTTTTTAATGAAAATCTCTTTGTCCCTCACTCTTATGTCCTAAATTTTTTTAATATAGATGTAATGGATAGATAATGAATCTTACAAGTACTTCCATAGTTCCAAATGTCAAACATGTATGGAGTCGGCTTAAGTAAGTGTCTGAGATGAAGGCTCCTAGGACAGAGAGAAGCCAAACTGAACCCATGAAGTTGGTAAGAGTGTTTGAAGAAGCGGATAGATCAAATTGCATGACAAGCTTAAAATACAGAACCATGGTTGACATGTTAGCTACAAATCCCATATTCTCCAAGGCCCCCAACACTACAAATCACAGAAACAGTAGTATGAGCAGTTAGTCCATGCAGGATCACATCCGTAAGTACTTTACCCTTGCATTGCTATATTTCATTTTCAAATATTAAGAACATTCTTACCAAAAACGAACATGCGAGCCAGGAATCCACCTTTTCTTTTGCCCCATGGGCTGAAGAGCATATATGCTTCCTTTGGATCCTAAATTTAAAAAAGCAATAATCAACAAATGAGATAGCAAGTCTGCTAAGAGTACTATGGTTTTTACTATATGGTTTTCTTAAATTCATGTGACAGTTCATAATTGGTAAAAATGCATGACTTGTCAATCATACACTCTCGATCATTTCAACAACTACGTACTGTCACGTCAATTTGCAAGGGAATTGTAATAATACCCAAAAAAAAATTCATGAGAAAGGTATGGAGTTGATAATAGGATGGCTCAACACATACCATAAATTAGAGCTTCTGATGAGAAAAGAGTTGTTAGTAGCTAGCTAGCTAGCTAGCTTAGGAAGATACAAATTGCTGTGAAGTGGGTGTGGCTTTTGAGTGTAAAACAGACTGAAGGCTATTTATAGTGTGAAGAGCAACAGATTCTAGCCATATTTACTACACCAAGCTGCTAGACTTTGTTATGAAATTTTAGAAGTTCTTCTTTCTACGACTCTAAATTAATAATCCAAAAACTGGTTTTATTCCCTGCCTTGTAATACTCGAAGCTGTATATATCTCTTTCTCCTGATCAGTGTTGGACTGTTATTCATTTCATCATATTTTTTATACTTTTCTCCCACAATTCTGGACTCTTATTAGTATTCTTTGAATATCTTCCCCCTCTCCACAAATTGGATCCCTACTGTTACACTAACACCATTATTATTCTAAATTTTAACTTCTCTTTAATACAATGACAAACATTGCTACAATGTGTGTTCAGTACAACCAAAGGCATCTCCTAGTAGGACATAACAGCTTCTTGGAGAGGATTTCCAACACACCCACCTCTCCAAAACAAAAGAAAGAAAAGATTAAAAATCAAAAAATAAAAACGAAATCAGAAGCACTAGTCATTATGTTTTATATACATGCCAGCTGCAGGAAAGCTTTTACCACTCTCTCTCTGCTCTTCATAGGTCACATGGCTTTCCACACTTTTTTTCTTTTTTCTTTTGCGTATTTTCATCTACCCATTGGCCAAAAACTGACCTTGGAGGATAAGCATCTTTGTATAAGAAAAATCAGAAGCCAAATTAAAATATTGTGGGAATATATTGATTGTACTTTGACAAAAAGAGACATGCTATATATACATCATTTATGATCCTTCTCACATCCCTTTACTTTTCAAAACCACCATTGAATATGTGAAGTCCACATGTGAGATTCACATGGACCTACTGATCCAATGATAATTTTGAAAAGTAGATGGACGGAAGAATGACCATAAAAGGAAATGAACCATTAAAGTATCACACCTCCTCTTCTAGTTAGCAATTGCCTAAAAGTGGTTGGTTTGTGGTCACACTTGTAGCCAGGGCGGCCCAACCACTAGGTGAGTTAGGCCGGCGCCTAGAGCTCTAGATTTCTAAGGCCAAAAAAAAAAATTTTTAAGGCCCAAAATAATTTTTAATAAGGCCAAAAAAAATTTGTATAAAGGCCTTCAACATGCTTTCTTGAGGTCCTCAACATGCTTTAAGAAAAATATTATTATTTGTTTATAATATCAAGGCTCCAACATGCTTTCTTTAGGCCTTCAACATGCTTTACAAAAACAATATTATTTTTTTTATAATATGGAGGCCTTCTGCACAACGGCCACGAAGCCCTCAACAGTCAACATGTTTTTTAAAAAATAATATTATTTGTTTATAATATCAAGGCGCCCTCTACAAAATAAGAACAAAAAAAAAAAAAAAAAAATCTAAGAATCCCATAGACTTGTCTGTTGTGGTTATTTTGTAGAAATCTAGCCCCTCACAAAAGGTTAAAATGTTCAACTTTTCACATTTTAAAAAGGTTAAAATGGTTATTTTGCAATCTACAAAAATGCTGAAAGACAAAAATAAGTATACTTAATTTAAGTATAAAGAACAAGGAGTAAGGAGGCAAAATGGTAATTTTAGTCTCAAACAAAAAATCACTAAGTGCGGAATCGGTGCTTATTAGGTAAAGATCTCATGCCATATTAAAATAAATATTATTTACTTAATATTTAAATATTAAAAAAATAAGGCCAATTTTAAAGTTTTGCCTAAAGCCCCCATATACATTGGGACGACCCTGCTTGTAGCCCTTTTGTCTCCTATTCAATTTCTGTCCCACATCAGTTAGAAGCAGGAGTACAATTAGGTTTATAAAACTACCACGTCTTCTCTTCCAATCAGCAATTGTATGAAAATAGTAAGTTTGTAGGTCCCATTGTAGTTCTTCTCATCCCTATTTTACTTCACCTATATCGATTGTGGATTTTTTTATTTTTTTTTGCCCCTATTTTTCATAGAAAAGGAAAAAAGAATGGCTTCCCCCATCCCACATCGGTGATATACACTCTCTCAAACGTCGCATCACTCAATTGTGATGAGCCATATAAGATATTAGTGAAGATTATCATTTTCTTAACACCATGTTTAAGAGATATGGAGGCCTAGAACACCATGTTTATCATTGGTACGTATAAGATGTGGTTGAATAGGTATTGCAATAAGGAAGCTTTTCTTTATGCAAAATATGCAGATTAATTAAAATGCTGTGGGTTGCGGCTCTGCCTCTGCCATTCTACTATATGACTTACCCAAATGGGGATCCCAAAAAAGAAAGTAGAAGTTAATTGTCAAAATTACTTCTTATTGAATGTGCTCAAAAACACAAAGTTTTAAGACATTATTCCCAACCGAAACAGGACACCACACAATAGGTATCAAAATTCTGTCCAATCAAGGGGATGGACGGCAATAGCTGGCACATGTCTCCCACATTCAAATGTGTAACATCACAACAATCACAATTCCATTATCTTTGGAGGGAGAAAAGAAGGTGGAAAGAAGGAGATAACAACAAATGAGTGGAATCTTCCCTTTACTCAAGTTCACTGGACCATCCATGACTGGTGCTGATGTTGGCAACTCCTCCTCCATTCACCTTAACCTTAGCCCCACAGCAGCCCTTTCTATGATGCCCCTCAAACTCAACATCTTTTCCACCGCCGACTCCATCCTTTTTTCCAAGCTCCAACCTCCTCTCTAGGAACTCCGAATTCTCCTTCCAGACCTCTCCATTAGCATAAACTTCCTTCTTCCATATTGGAACCGAAGCCTTTAACTCATCAATCACAAACTTACAAGCATCTAAAGCATCAACTCGATGAACGGCCGAGATTGCAATGAAGACACTTGTTATTCCAACTGGAACCGGGCCCAGGCGGTGAGCAACTGCGATGGAGTGGAGATTCCAGGAGGATCTAGCAGACGAACAAATGGATTTAATGCATCGGATTGCCATGGGTTTGTATGCCTCATATCTCAGCTCCAAGACTGTTTTGCCTTCAAAGCTGTCGCGTGTCGTGCCGGAAAATGTTGATATAGCACCGGCTTGTGGGGCGGTTACATAGTTTATGTATCTGGCGAGGTCAATTGGATTATGCTCGTCCAAGATTTCAACTAGAGTTTTCTCCTCAGGGGTCATTGTTTTCTGACTGGTGGACTGATCCAGAGATTGGAAGGATTATGCGAACTTATACAACAAAAGTAACAGAAGCATATTGTTCCATGGTCCAGACCCCAGATGGATGCAATATCAGCCACACTTTTGCATTAGAAGACGAGACAAAAATCTTCCCTTCTAAAATTAGAATATCAATGTTATATGACTCGGAACAAAATCTTTCTTAAAGAAAAAGGTTCGGTGAGCTCACAGTCAGCGATTCTTTGGCTCTTGAAGATTGGAAGAGGCAGTTTTCATCTTAACCTGCACAGAGCTAAGCATTTTAGAACTTAAACAAAGTTGCCAAGGTAATGTCACCATCACAGAGAGTGGAAATAATACAGGACCAACCATCACAAGTGTCCCATTGGGCAGATCAAGTTTATTGACATTAACTGGGGAATCCACATTTAATATGTGAAAAGGGCAAATGAAACTTTTTGACTTAAAAAACTCTATTTCTCAAACACAATCTCAAACATACTCTAAGTTTATCATTATTTAACTTAGTCAATTTTTATAATAATTGATAATAGTCAACACAGTACGCGAACCACAATAGGGCCGGTGCGTTTGATAAGATGTCTGTCCTTCCTGCATCATTTATGGATGTTCTTTTCTCTTCCTCATTAATTTGCCAACACAACTTCAAGTTCTACAGAGTTCTAGAGTTTTATTGGAAAAGTATTGGTCATAGGTTTTTGTCTTTTTGTTAAAGTTCTACTGAGTTTTTATAACTCTATTGCATATTATTTTTATTTTAAAAAAAAAGGGGGGTTTCGCTCTGCTTAAATGGTGTGTTGGAGAGGATTAGAGGAACATTTTTAGTTTTTTTTTTAAAATAAAAAAATAAAATTGACATAATAGTAGAATAGAAAGGAAAGCGAAAAAAAAGTCATATTGCCAGGGCCATAAAGTCATATTGCCGGGGCCCTAGCATAAAAAATAGCACTCTTATAAGGAATTTAAGATTCTTTGGGGTTGCCAAGGAACCCCCAAGTGTTGAAAGGGTAGGTCCACCCCTGTGAATGGCCAAGCGATGTCTAAAGACCAACTTAATCCATGGTTCCAACGATTTCAAATAATGTTGTTTCAATATATGGAATGAAAGATATATAAGGATGAGAATCTGAAAGACAAATAAGGCAACTATTTAAGGATGAGAAAAAAAATTACATAAAAAGTGCAATGATCAGTACCAATACCTATATAAAAGCTATTAACAAGAAACTCCCAAACGTATGCAATATCATTGTCAAACATGATATGTCATGAATATAGCACATGATTAGGTTATCAGACAGAACTTTATTTCAGCTAATGACATGTAAAGATCACATACCTAGGCAATGCAGCTCAATATCATAAAACTTGAGGAATAAATAAATATATCTAAGCATACACCCTACATCACAGCACAAATACTTGAGTCAATCAATAATGCAGAGAAAGCAATATTGAATAATACAAAACCAATTCAAACATAAAAACAAAGACAATTTTAAAAGAAGATCTGCAAAAACCAACGTACCAGTACATGTTCAGAATTATTGTGATTTGCATGTGCATATATGTTTTTCAGCTTAAAATGAAAGAAGGCTTGCGCACAATAAAATAAAATAAAATCTATTGAACAATGAGCAGACTTGCGCACTTTCATTGACCATAAGCATAAATTCTAGCTCAAAAAGCACTTGCATGGCATAAATTGCCAAATGCAAAACATATATAATCAATGAAGAACCAAATGCAAACACAAGCAACAAATATTTGGAATACAGAGCGAGAAATAAAAAACCAAAATAGTTAGGATTTACAGGGCTTTAGTTAGTACAGCAACTATAGATAACATAGAGGCTCACTTTACAATCTTCTTTTTGATAAATAATCGAATTATCATTAAAAATGTAAGGCGCCCCCAAGTACACAGGGAGTATACAAAAGAAGCCACCTAAGATTTAGGAGACAGTCTAAACATTACAACCATCTAAAAGGAACTAATGTTAAGTATGATGAACAACACCTTCTTTTTCTTCTATCACCGGCTAAATGAACAGGATCAAGTAGACTAAAGAGAAAAAGAAAGAATCATATATCAATCAATGAAACTGGTTTGCCATTAGATCATGATCTACTTATCAGCCAAATATAACAGTCGAAGCAGACACCATAAATATCGAAGAATGAATTGTTAGTCAAATAATGAATTTTTTTTTCTTAGGCATGAAGCTAGATAATGATTCAGAGCACCAAATTTGTTTAATGTTGGCAGTTTCAATAAAGGTTTACCAGCCCTAAACATGTCTCAATTGCTTGGCCCCAGCTAAAGAAAGATGCCTTGTGAATGTTTTAGAAAATGTATGTCTAGAGAACCATGTTTCAAAGTCAATATTGAGTTTGAATGTTTCGAGCATAGCAATCATCTGAAGTGAAGCATGGACCTGCTATCACAAGCATCTTCAAATAAGCAAATAGTTTAAAAGTGACTGTTCTCATTGAGTGATGCATAATGAAAATTTTTTTTTTTTTTTGATAAGTAATAATGCATTAAGAGCGCAGAGGGGCGCAACCCTAGTACACAGGAAGTATACAAGAGAGCGACTAAGTAGGGGAGAAAGAAGAAGAGAACATAAAGAGAAAATCAGAAAATTCGATCACTAAAGGAGCAAGCCATCCTGCTGTCCATGTGAATAAAGTGTACAAAAAGAAGTGAATAAGATCCTCTAGGTTCCTCGACAAATCCTCAAAACATCTCGCATTCCTTTCCTTCCAAAGACACCATAGGAGACACAAGGGAGCCATCTTCCAAACCATAGCACTACTAGTTCTACCTCCCGCCCACCAACTGGCAAACATCTCCATGACGCTTCTATGCATAATGAAATATTTTGTCCACAAATAGTTCTACCCCCAACTATATTCATCCTATGTAATATCTCTTTGACTTTTGCTTCACACATGTTTCTTAGAACAGGATTGATGGTTTAAGCCACAAATGGTGGCCAAAACATGTGCAGATATTGGGCCTCAACAAGCATTTATACGGCCCAACAAACAGGTGCAAGTTGTTTCTTATGGCTTGAACAACATTCTACCCCAGCAATTGTCTCCCTAATCAGAATGGCAAGAAAATTCTCATTTTCATATTTACCTTAACCTTTATTCAAATCCAAAAGAAATGGCCAAGCTTCAGTCATAGCCATGAAATGCACAAGCAATTAATATTGTTCATCAATTCATCCATCAATTACAATACTGACTTCCTTCTTCATCCATGTGCTTTTAATGCATTCAACAAGATATTTGCTTTCTCTTTTTGAAGCAAAGTCTCTTCAACATATTGTAATTGGGGCGTATATTATTAGATTTTTAGCAGCAAAGAATACGAGTGTATTTATTATATTATAATAAATAATTTTACTATTCTTTAATATTTACTTTAACATTTATTATATTATGATGAATTTATTATTATTATAATGAAAATAAATATACGAACGTATGTACTATGTAGTATGGATTTCACACAAGTTCAAGAGGCAAGCCAGCCGCACAGAACATCCTGGCATCCTCAGCATCTAAATGTTCCTTAGCCTCCAGGATTGATGCTTTTTCTATGCTCGTGCATTCTTCAACCTTCCTTTTCTTTGGCTCAAAAACTCCTGCCTAGATGAACCAATGGCAGATGCCCCAAAGCAGGGCTTGCACCAGGAGATGATGATGGTACACTAAAAGCAGGTGTCAAAGGAACTAGTTCAAGAGGAAAAAATTCTCTTGAATATCTGAGGTATCATTTTGGAGCATTCTTAAATTCCCAGACCCGGTATTCTTAGCAAGTGAGACATAGTTACAATAGAATCTACAATTTCCTCCCCACAAACCCATCTTGTCTATTTTCATAACATACTTCCAAGCTGGGTAATATCATCCTGAGCTGTGTGTGGTACTACCACCAGCAGGACTCATATTCCTATAACAGTAGGTGCAAGTTAATCCATTGACAACCATCCACAGCATAAAGATTTTCACAAACACCCACAAGAAAAAATTGGAAACTTTCTTGTTTTTTTTTTTGATAGGTAGAAACAATTGGAAACATAATACTTTGAGGTTCTGAAATTGCCTTTGGATGCACAAAATTGGAATTGAACTGGAATTCTAATTTGTGGAACTAAAACTCAATAAATTCAGAACTCCACAGAGTGATATTCACGTTGTTCGATTGTTCCCAGAATCACTGCTTCGGAATTCTAAATCTTCCGTGTGAAATTTTGGATTCTCAAAGAAAAAAAAAAAGGTATAGAATTTGACTTAATTTTCAAAAAAAAATCTAAAAAACAGAGCTGCTGCTGGTTTGCTCTGCCAAACTTTTTCAGCATACCCGAGTGTTGTATTTAAAACATAGGTGTGCTGGCTAAGTCACCTTGCACAGCATGCAACATAAAGGCATTTTTTTATAGGTCTCGAGTTTTTATTGAAACACGTATTCAACAGTTTTTTTTTCTTTTCAAACAAACGATATTCTCTTCTCTGCTGCTTCAATTTTATTGCAACCCATATTGTATCGATCTTTTCTTATTAATACGAACCAAACATTTAAGAAACATTACAACAATACAAAACACAGAGACCCTTCAAGGGAATTAACGAATATTAAACAAAAATGGAGCTGCCCAAAAATTCTAGCAACCAAAATTATGAAAAATAAATTAATACAGAAAGAAAATTTTGAATACCTTCGGGAATAACGTGGGCTTTGTTGGGATTCCTTAGAAATTCTTGTACTTGATTCAAAAGAGGACTCTTCTTCTTCTCTTGAAATGTTCGAGTCAAGCAGAAACAGAGGTTTAAGGAGTTTTGATCACCCAGCTTTCATATTCCACCTGTCTTTAAAGACATCTCCATCGACCAATCAAACAACACCTAGAAAGAACTTTGATTATTCCTCGCCCACCAAGCTCTCTCTCATGGGTCGGTGGCCACTCAGCCATCGGCCGTGAAAGAACTTTTTTTTATTTATTTATGAAAAAATATTCTTCAAAATGAGAGTCCTTTCCAGCCGCCCAACTGCATTCGAAACCCTAACCTGGGCCTCCTGTGTCTATACTATACGGAGTTTCTCTTCGCCCTAAAAAAATGTCCAAAACATAACCTAACGGCAAATTAGTCTTACACTGGCCGCTTCCACCAACAATTTCCGAGTATTTGTCCGAAGCTCCAAGACTTCTGAGTATTTTTTTTCCCCACTTGGCCATTTCACCGGCCGCTTCCACTGATGTTAAAGAAAGCATCGCATTACCTCCGGTCCCTCCCCGTCCGTTTCGTTGTCCCCATTTAACCGCTTTAATTAGTTTTGTCCACTCATAGGCCTATAATCATATCTTTTCTTTTTTCTTTTTTTTTTTTAATTTAATGAAGACAGTTTATTATTTTGTTATTTTCTTTTTTCTTTCCTCTTTTTCAAAGTTGTTTGGAAGTATTTGAGAAGGCATTAGGGTAAAAGGTGAATGAGGATAAAACCAATGTCTCAATGGAGTGAAAATGTTTTTTTTTAATCTTTTGCGAAGTTATTGCAATAGACATGAATAGTTCTATGCTTAGGGCCAATTTGAAATTGCATTTGAGTGACCTAAAAATACTTTTAACACTTAAAAAGTCTGTTTAAAAAAAAAAGTATTCGTTTGATAAAAAAATTATAAACTCTTTTAAAGGTCCAAAAAGCCTAAAAATAACTAAAAAAACACTTTGGACAAAAAACTTAAAAATGAAGCTTTTACCCAAAAGCTCTTTTTGACTTAAAAGCTCTATTTATTAAACGCAATCCCAAACAAGCTCTTAATCTAGTTTAAAGGGTAAACAAGCTCTTAATCTAGTTTAAAGGGTAATTAGGTATGAAAAAAGTTCCTTGTCCTCGTCTAAAATAGGGTGTAAAAGAATATGAGCAATATGTGTACCGTTGATTACAGAAATGTTACTAGTATTAAACTGATAACAGATGCTACGACCTTTGACAAACAACAGCCCTACACGATGAGTCACTGTCCAGAATCCACAAACCCAACTCTTGAAGCCGCATCTGAATTGAATTAACACCTAATCCAGTAGACCAAAAAACCATCTTCTTTCCATCCCCTAAAGAAGATTGAGTAACATTATTGGTACCAATCTTCATGCCAAACCTTGTCTCATCAAACCTCTTAATCCTCCCACCTTTCTGTTCCAATAACTTAGCCGCTATATACACAAAACTAACACCATCACTGGATGATGAACCTTTACTCACCGCTGCCACAACCTTGGAAAATAAATCATCATCCCAGAATTTCTCAGCAGAAGATGTGCTTCTGGCATAGAAAAGTTCCAAGCCTTTCCCAACATAGAAATCGTAGGAGGGATCAATGAACTCAAGAAACATGTCGCCACTTGTAAAAAGCATGTTCCCGTCCACCATCCAAGAATTAAACCTATATTCCAAACACTTTCTGATTATGTAGGCTTTCACAGAAATCTCCTTGATCAGCTCTGAGTTGAAATTTTGAGAAGTCATCCCTTTATAAGCTCTGACATTATTGAAAATTTTGTCTGCATTAATCACTGGATGCCCCCTTCTTGAGAGATCAAGTAGGAAGTTGGATTCAGGGCCTAGAAATATGTAGTTCCAGATATTTAGTCTCTCAAAGTGACATAGCAAGTTCCTTGTGACCGACTCTGCTACTCCAAAGAGACTTACAAAAATAACGGTCTCCTGTTTCTGCACGGCATAAAGAACAGAGCCAAGTTCATCAACGTTCCTTACAACTCGTCCAGGAAGTACATCTCTGAAGCAGAAATCATACCATTTAAGATTATTCAAGGACTGCATTTCCAAAAGACTGAAATCAAGGGTACTTTCATCCAATAATTGAGAATCAGGCCCAGCTGTTTTCCCATAGTTAACACCAGCATCCCTGTGAGAGACACTCAATGCTCTCTCATGTAAAAAATTGGTATAGATATTAAAATAACCACGGGAATGAATAAATTTAATGAACCACGGAGTCCATATTCTCTCTCCCATCTTCTTGTACCATCCAGTTGTCACCTGCGATTTTAGAATTTAATTGAGACAATAAGTCAGTACCATAAACATTGGACAAAAGCTAAAAACTGACAATATGAGAGAAGAATAAATCTAATTACCATCCCATCAAGAAATGGCTTGATTCCCTTGGCCTTGTGTTTATCATACCATAACCTGAACTCTTTCCAAGGTTTTGGAAAGAGAAGCTGACCCCAAGTGCCAACTAACTGGTATAAGAAAAGTCGTGTTCTGCTATCCAATTGCATTTTGTTTCCATGTTTACCTGTGGTCAGCAAACAATTAAATCAGAGAAAATCAATATGGGATTGAATTCAAAAAACCACAAGTTGGGCCTAAACGTAAGAAAGCGGGGGGAACATACATATAAGAATGATTAATTAGATAAGAAAAGTCAATCACTGAAAGTAACATAAGGCCAATCAAACTGGTAATGAGTGGCACATATTGCAATAGGCGAGTCATACATGGAGTTTCTTGAAGAGATTTTCAATCATTCTCCACCGAAAAAAAAAATCAAACAGTGAAAACCCACAACTTTCATGGGAAAGAACAGCAGAAGAATTTGGTTTATAGTTTAGTATAAAAATTCACTTCAACAATCAGAATATTTGGGCTTGACATTTTAGTACTTGTTATTTTTTTTTTTTTGAATCAAGTACTGATTATTAGATGGGAATGAATGACGTTTGTAGGTGGGGGAAAAATTACTAAAAAAAAAATAAAAAATAAAACAAATAATTTCTTGTTTAGCATGGATTTTAAAATGATCATCACTAGGCAATTTAGCACAAAGATGTCACTAGGTAGTCCTAACGCCCAGCAAATGCCTCATAAGACTACACGAGGTAGCATTACAATACCGCTATCAACAGAGTTCCTCAAGTTTTGCCAATAAAACTAAATTCGAAGCACCATCTACAGACTGTAGTGTCTTTTGACATGTTTTAAGATATTCTACAATGTTCTGAATCAATCAAGCAAATGAAGCTACCTAACCAGGAACATAAATCCTCCCCCAACACTGAAATCTACCCAAAAAAAACTGTTTTGAGTAAGAACCTACAATTGAAATCTTCTTGTGTCTCTTCCTGAGAATCTTTTCTTTTTTAAGGAAACGAAATTACATGTCTTCATCAATAAAACTACATAAACAAACCTACAAAACAGTCTTTTTCTTCTCTCTCAACTTTTTGGTAATAGCAATCAGTTTCCAATATGTGGGTAGCTCACAGATTCATCAATTTCCAATATGTCCGAGAAAAATGCACATTCTGATCTCTATAGATCTCTGTCTCCAAACAAGAAATATCCAATCCAAAACTCTTAGAATTCTAAGCTACCACACCAAATTCCCAGTTTCAAAAAACGAGTGCCAGGACTGAGAGCTAGAAAAAAATGATACCTGGGACGAACCTTGGTCGCTGCAGCGAAGCCCCGTAGATGGAGGGACTGAAATTCGAAGCGTTGTAATAGAAATTCAGGATCAAACTCCGAAGAAACTTGTAATATAACGGCGAGACCTCCAAATCGTCCTCGACCACGAAGGCGAACTCGTCGTCGGAGCTGGGCCACCAGGCCTCCAACCACTGCGCCTGCAGCCCCGCATTCCCGGTCCGATAGTGCACGAGCTTTTCCCCGAAGCTCCACTCGAACCCATCGACGAAGCCCAGGATCCGATGCGCACCGTCCAGTGCGAGGGAGTCGTTGTTATCGGGAGCAAAATGGTCGATGTAGATGTGGAGATGGACGCGGTCGGAAAGGTAGTCAGCGGCGGCGAGGGAGCGGAGGCAGCGGGAGAGCGAGTCCAGGCGATTGAAGGTGAGGACTTTGATAATGAGAGTGAAATTTGAGGAATTGGGGGTGCGAGAGTTAGTGTTAGGACTAGGGTTTTGAAGGGAATGGAAGAAATTAGGGTTAGGGTTAGGGTTAGGAGAGGAGAAGTAGGAGTGGAAGAAGAAGAAGAAGAAGAGAGCAGAGAGGGAAAGGATGAGGAGTGGGAAGAACTGTCTTTTGGGACCCATCATTGTTTGTTAGGGTTGGAGAGGTACTGACAGTGCTCTTGGTGTCTCAGGTGGAGAAGAAGACTTGGGGGAGGTGATGCAGAAGATCTATGAGTAGAAGAAGAGTGAGCTTCCCCGATCCCAAATTTTGGACATGGGTTCATGTGTATAATTGTAAAGTAAATCACCGATTTTAAAAGTAGTATCAATTTTTAAGATAATAAAAATAAGAAAAGTGTTATATATCTCAAAAAAAAAAAAAAAATTATAAGTTAATTTTTAAATAATGTGTTACAATCTCATGAAATTTATTATTTTGAGAAATATGTCACCAACTCAATTCACCGGCTATAAGAAGCCAAATCGCCCTCAAATATGGTTTTAGGGGTGGTTTCTCAAAGAAGTAGGGGCGGTCGGACTATCAGCTACAAGGATGGTCGAAACCATCAAAACCACCCTAGTTTGTTTTTTTGTTTTTTTGTTTTAATTTTATTTATATATGAATAATACGTGTCATTATATAATTGGATTTGATGCAATGCATTAATGAAATTTGTCAAGATTTTGAACGGAAGAATTTTTTTTTTTTTTTTTTTTTTTTTGGAAAATGAACGGAAGTTTTTTTTTTTTTTTTTTGACATGTCCGCACAAGATGGGAGAATTAGATTCAAACTAGTGACATCTGCTTCATTAGGGGTGGTCCCAGCCAATTAAGCTACCTCTTGAAGACAAATGAACGGAAGTTAATAGTATAGACTTAGTTATTGTTTTTTTTTTAAATGGTAAAGAGCACTTATAATATTTTTATACCACATTAAGCTTGTGGCAAGTTAGTGTAATCACTCAACTCAAAAAATAAAAAAGTAGTGTAATCATTAACATATGGTTAGGTGTTTTTTAGTTTATGACAAACTCAAATTTAACATCCAAAAATACTTCTTGAATCAGATAAAACTCCCCTCCCCCCTCCACTTTTAATTTAAGCTAATTTGATGAATCATGGCGGAAAGTTTAATAAATAAATTTTTGTGAAAAAAGTTAAGCATTAGAGAATAAAAATAACAATAAAAATAAATGATCTCCATTGCAAGAAAATGACAATAAGATAGACAACTAAAGGGTGTGAAAGACAGTTGGTCTCACGCGCCGCCCAGCACGCATAGATTACAAGCGCTGACACTATTTTCTGCTTCTTATGACGGATTTTTAGAGCTCCTCTACCTTCTCCTCTGTATCTTTATAGCCGGAGCCTCTTCTTTCCATGGAGAATTCAAAATGCAAATGCAATATCCACTAAGCATTCACTATTGGGCACCTTCTTCACATGACATTGCGGTGACGCTCCTCTATGATAGTTATAGTTAAGTTATTATCAGTGTTATCCTTCCTATTATGACTACAAAGTTCACTTGTCGTCATAATATGTGTTTTTCTAGATAGCTCAACTACTAAATTGCCTAAAAAATTGTCATTTCCAACCGTTCCGTTTGGCTGTGTGCCAATAAATGTTAGAATGTTCTTATGTCTCATTTTACAGTGTGATGTTTGTATTGGGTTCTTATTAGAATGTTCCACCCACTTCTTTTGTACTTTATTTTCTTTTATTAATACAAATTTTCATTAAAATTTAGGCTTCGATTACTTCGACTTAAAATAGTTTTTATTGAAAAATATTTTTAGAGAAGTCATTTTCTTAAAAAATATTTTATGTCGAAAACATTTTATGTCGTTTACCGTGCACATGGAAAATAATTTTTTTTAAATTTTTTTTTTTCCAATAAGGTCCTTATCGGGACCTACCTGGGACCCCCCAAGACCTAACCGGGACCCGTCCAAAACTTGTTCGAGACCTCGTCGAGACTCGCCCAGGACTTCATCGGAACCCGTCCAGGACCCCTCTAGGACTTGTCCGGGACTTGCCCAGGACCCGCCTGGGACTTGACCGAGACCCGCCCGAGACCCCATGCGCACAGAAAACGCCGAAAAATATTTTCCCTCAGGACCTGTTCGGGTCTCAGTCAAGTCCCCGTCAAGTCCTGAGCAGATCCCGGGCAAGTCCCGATAAGGTCGTTGTCGAGTTTCGGGCAGGTCTCGGTAAGGTCGCGGTCGAGTCTCGGGCGGGTCCCGAGCAGGTCCGGTCAAGTCCCTGGCGAGTCCCGATCAAGTCCCAGTCAAGTCTTGTGCAAGTCCCGGGCAGATCTCGGTCAAGTCCCAGGCGGGGTCCCGATCAAGTCCTGGGCAAGTCCCTATGGGGTCCTGTGCAGGTCCCGGTCAAGTCCCGGGTGGGTCTCGGTTATGTCCCGGTCAATTCTCGGGCAGGTTCCGGTCTAGTCCCGGATGGGTCCCGGGCAAGTCTCGGGCGAGTCCCGATCAAGTACCGTGTGGGTCCCGGGCAAGTCCCGATTAAGTACCGGGTGGGTCTCAGGCGAGTCCTGGCCTAATCCATGGCGGGTCCCGGTCAAGTCCTAGGCAGGTCTCGAGTTGGCCCCGGCGGAGTGCCGAGCAAGTCCGGGCGAGGTCTTGGGCAAGTCCCGAGCGGGTCTCGATTATGTGCCAGTCAAGTCCTGGGCAAGTCCGGCGAGTTCTAGTCAAGTCTCGGGCAAGTCTTGTGCGGGTCCCGAGTAGGTCTCGGTGGTGTCCTGGTCTGGTCCTAGTTAAGTCTCGGGCACCGGACGGGTCTCGATCAAGTCCCGGGTGGGCCCCAGGGAGGTCCAGTCCAGTCCTGAGCGGGTCTAGACAGGGTCCTAGGCAAGTCTCGGGTTGGTCCTGGTCGGATCTTGGGCAGGTCTTGGGCAAGTTCGGGTGGGTCCCGTTCAAGTCCGATCAGGTCCTGACGGGGTCCAGAGCTAGTCCTAGGAGAGTCTCGGTCAAGTCCTGAGTGGGTCCCGGGCAAGTCCCGGCAAGGTCCTGGGCTGGTCTTGACAAGGTCTGTTGATTTGAGAATGAGATGTTTAAAGTCGGAAAATGGTTTACAGTTTTAAAAACCGTAAACCATTTTCCAAAAATTAAATATGAATTTTCGGTTAAAAGAAAAATATTTTCCGTTGACCACTATTTTATGTCGAAGTAAATACCATAAAATACGGAAATCATTTTGAAAAAACCATTTAGTTTATTTATTTTTCTGTGACTGTTACACAATTATAGAGGTTTTATATTGGAGAGGTGCTGCTATACGGTCATAGCATAAAACATGAGTTTTCTGCCTTCCATTCAAATGCTGCCACCTCACCAATTGCATCTTAAGAAAATAAGAACAAAAACACAGGATTAACTCCCATCATCCACAAAACCCCTCATTTTTTCCCTCTCCCCCTCTCTCCGACGGCAGCAGAGACTTTGCCGGTGCCCAGCCAGAGTTGCCGGAGATTACGCCAAAGCTCAGCCCAGACCTCTCTAGTGCTCCCTCTCTCTCTCACACACGCAGAGAAAAAAAACTGCCTAGTGTTCTCTCTCTCACACACACATGCAGCAGTAGAGAAAAAAATTTCTCTGCTGCGCAGTGCTCTCTCTCTTTCTCTCTCTCTCTCTCTCACACATTAGAAATGGCGATGTGCTGTGCTTGCAGAAGATTACATGGGTTTTGAACTGCCGCAGTATACTTGATAAAGAGACTACCTATTTATTTATTTATTATTTTTTTTTTCATTTTCCTGGTTTTTGGGGAGGGGAAAAGTGGCCAGGAAATGTATAGAGAGAGAGAGAGCAGTTGATCTGGGTTTTGCAACCAAATTGAAACTTGATCTGGGTTTTACAACCCGAGATTGAAACACAAAATTTCACACAATTTTTTAAAACTAGATTTCAATTATCTGATCTGACTTTTCAGTGACTCATAAATTTTTTTGGTTATTTGCTGCCGCCGGTGAGAATGAGAGAGAGAGAAGGAGCACCAGAAATCAAGAGGCGAACCGGCATACCAAATGTCGCCGGAGAAAGAGAGAGAGAGAGCACCGGAGAGCAAGAGGCGACCAGCACGCTGGTTTGGCCCGAGACCCGCTTGGGTCTGCTGACCCACAGCGGGTCTCAGGCTGGAAGTCTCTCATTTCTCTCTCTCCATTGAAGCTCAAAATCTAGTGTTTTTGTTGTAGACAATTTTTGTGCAATTTTTATACTTTAGCTGAAGTGTCCTTCTTCTATTGGAGGGCAGAAAACATGAATTTTCTGCCATGACCGAATAGAATATATTCTCTTTATATTGTTTGTTATTGTGATTAGTTGACTTTACCGCAAATAGTTGTATTACAATTATTTATTTTATATTAAGCATTCTTTAATATCATATTCTACAATAACTTGAAAATTATGCATTATCTTCTCGATCTATGCTTGAAAAAGATATAGAAAGTTGTGATGAACATGGTTTTAAACCCAATCTAGTGGACAAGAAATCGACCATCATTGGTTGGTTTCCAACAAATGGCATGTCAGATTTTGTTCCGAGTTCGAGATTCAAAAGACCACCATTGTATACGTTGATTACGATGTGGACGGTGATCGTTGGAGTCTGACTGTAACCAACCAGACCAACACCCATGATGTAAAAACACTATTGCTTGTTTCAATTATAAGCTTTATCGAGAAGCCCTAGGCGTTTTCAATTTTTATATAATATCATAATATGTCAGTATTATCTTATATCTACATATATCTTGTCCTTTATATTCAGTTATTTTTACTAATGAAATATTTATAATAATTTCTCAAAAAAAAAAAAAAAAAAAAAAAACCTTTCATGGCTTTGGAGGGCCAGGGAAGCAAGATTATACCACAACCGCTATGGAGAACGACCTCCCTGGCCTTCCACAGCCTTGGAGGAGCCTTCATGGCCATCCACGGCCATAAAAAGATTTCGTCCTATGGTCATGGAGCCCCTTCTATGGCCATAAATAAATAAATAAAGATTGAAAAAGTATAAATGGAACGATATAATTGATGAAGTCTTCAACCTTAATGATTTATTTAATAAAATTGGAAGTACGTGAAGCTTTTTTTTTTTTTTTTTTTGATAAAAAGTGAAAGTATATGCTGTGATTTTGATATATATATATATATATATATATATATAAGATTCATGTTATTATTCACATTAATTTATCACTTATTTTATATTGACTTATATGACGTGTTATATATATATATATTATGATTGATTTGAACATGCAACTTTACCTGGTATGAAATAAGTGTGAAAAGTAGAATTGCTCTTTTTCTAAAACAAAATTAAGGGTGTGCAGTTTTCTAACACAGTGTTGACTCGTGTGAATTGACTCTCGATGGTAGGTGGAGACGAGGCCGAAATTCTATTTTGGTTTCCGACAAAGTCAAAGGCAGGAATTGAGGTAAAGCTTCTTCATTGATCATTTGTGCGCTCTTCGCTTCAAATTCATCATTCTTCACTTCTCTTGTCTATTTTTGCACCCACCCCAAGGACAAATCTCTTTGCTCATATATAATTGTAACGACTCAAGAAAAAATGTTAATTATATATGCGCTATGACCTTAAAATAATTAGTCAATTTGGAGCTTGCATACAATTATTTATAAAGTCCAATTTCGCCTAATAATTAGGCAATGTGTGACTTAACATTCATGACTGTTTTTATAAATTACCCATTCTATATGAGTTAGACCTCATTTTCCCATATATGGGACCGATATGTTATAAATTACCCCTCTTAAACTATTGACATTGTTCGTCAAGGCCACGTCGACGTCATGCATTGCTCCGATACCACATGACTTGGCATTACTAAGGGACATTGATACCATTTGTAATTATTCAGAGAAAATAGAGAACGCTAATCATATTTGCGCTATAACCTCAAAAGAACTAACCAATTAGCGGAATCAAAATTAAACAACAATCATTTGTTTAGTGTAATTTGGTTATGTAAAATTTGATTGGATTGATTTGATTGTCGGATTTTGCCCCTACTAATATGCATACTTATAGTACTTCATGAGATTTTATCGCAAATATACTAGACTTATAATCAAAAGTTATATTATGTAATATATTTATTTTTTGATGGGGTCATTTTTATTTTTTTATTTTTGAAGGGGAAATTATTCCAATCTCATTAATTGATAAATTATACATTGTAGAGCAAAAACTTTTAGAAAATCATAGTCGAATATATGAGGTTACAAGTTATAGATATATACATAACAATATGGCATTCAAGACCTATCTATGACATCAATATCCGCTAATTCATGAACAACAAATCTATTCGAGACAGACTCAACTCAATGCATAGGTAGCTCATAGTCTCTGGCCTTAGAAGCAGAAAACCTAATGCCGAAACTTATCATCCTTAACCCTAAAGCTAAGAAACTGTTCACATCCATAACCCAAGGGTTTGAACAATAATTATTCAAACAAGTTACAAAGAAACTGCAAAAAAGAAATCAAAATACAGAAAAACACAAAACCAATAGACAGCAGCATCGATGGAGGCGAAGCAACAACTGCACGTGTGGAGCACGCGCAGGAGAGTGAAGCTCTCACGTCGGTGCGTGTAGGCCACGCACTGGTGCGTGGTGGCAGTGTTGCGACAAGGAGGACGGCGATAGGTGGCGGAGAGGCTGGAGAAGGCGGGTGAGAGTCGTGTCGTTAACCTGGCAAGCCCAAAAGAAACAGATCTAACTTAGATCAGACTGAATCTAAAACTCCCAAGACAACCAGAACAAAGGAAAAAGGCGACAACCAAATGAGTCAGCAAGTCAATAAAGTGGAGGAAGTGGCATGGCTGTTGCTGAAACCAGTGATGGATGCTAAAACCAGGAGACATAACAGAAAAAACAAGTGCATAAAAACAAAAGAAGGGTAGGAGGGGGGAGGGAAGGGGGATAGGGGTCATTTTGTTAGTTAATGAATAACAAATTAGATGGGAGATTATATTATATAAAATGAATGTGATGAATACTTATAAATAATAACTCTATATATAGATTAACTAAAGATGTCCCTTTTGTGACTCAGAGGCATTCATAATAGTCATAAAAAATTAACTAGAAACCAACTCCGATGTTAAAATATATTAAAGGCCGCTCAATTAACACCTGAATCCTCTTCAATTGACATTCATATAAAGAAATCCCTTTGAAACACTCTCAACTGCATTATGAAAAGACACGTATAAAAGTTTATTGAAAATAATACCTTTTTGTTGTTGTAATATTTTAGATTATTCACTCAAAGTAATAGTATTTAAATATATCTCCTCAAATAAAAATGGGGAGCATGCTCCTAATTTGTTTATGTACACCCTTTCATGTTTCATTTGAGACCCAAACCTTTGGATCATTTCGAGGATTAAATCTTAAAAAGTAAGTAAATCTAAATTTTGAATAATGATAAATATTATATATCAACTATTACGTGGCAGCCTCAATAAACTTATATATATATATATATATATATATAAAATAATAATAATAATAATAATTATTATTGTAAAAAAAAAAAAAACGAATAATTAATTGATTATGAATAAATCATAAAACACTTTGAAACATTCGTCACTCGCCCGTCCACGTCAAAGTTAGCTAATAACCGGCCAGATTTAAGTCAACTGTTACACCCAAAAAGAAAAAGAAAAAAGAAATAATAAAAGCCAAAAACTTTGGTCAACCACCAACCAAGGGAAATCCCGTCAATACATCCTTCTTCTAATTTCTTTATACATAACCTCTAAAATTTGTAATTTGTAATTTTTTTATTTTTTAATAAGACTTTAAGGGTGCGTTTGAGATTGAAATTTTGCAAGAATAATCTGCGTTTTAAAAAAATATTACAAAATGTAAGGGGTTTGATATTGAGATTTAAAAAGTATTTAATCTAAAATAAGAAAAAAATCAACGATTTCTATAAGTAGGTAGAAAATTTTAAAATCGCACTTATTAAAATCGCAATTCCAAACAGATCCTGACTTCCTACATCCTGAATAAAAAGTATATAAAATTAGGATAGAGTTTTCTTCTAAACTGGGTTAGAGGAACTTCCTTTAACCCTGTCTATAAAAATGACATATGTCCATTTTTTTTTAATAACATGTGTTTATTTTTTTTAATAACATATTAGATACATATGAGTTTTTAATATATATATATATATATATATATATATATATATATATATATATTTTGACATGTCCGGACAAGGGGGGGAGAGAGATTCGAACTAGTTACTTCCACTTCATTAAATGTGGTCACAGCCGATTGAGCTACCTCTTGAGGACCTCCACTTTATTTATTTCAACTTTATCCCTGTTATTAAAAAACATATGCATCTCACATGTTTAAATGATACATATAATTTTAATAAACTGAGTTTGAGAAAGTTTTTATAATCCCTGTTATTAAAAAACATATGTATCTCACATGTTTAAATGATACATATTATTTTAATCGACTGAGTTGGAGAAAATTTTTCTAATCCAGTTTGAAGAAAAAGTCTGTCCATAAGATTATTTCTTAATTTTAAATAAATATTGTAATTAGATTTTAAAAAATTATATAAGCTAAGAATTACATAGGATCCATAACCAGAATTAGAAAGGAAAGGGCAAAATCGAGAAAGAAGATACATAAAAAAAAAAAAAAAGGACATAAATAACACGCGGGGACCGCCAAGGAGTTTTAAGTTTGAAGCACACGCATGCGTCATGACAACACAGTATCCAATTCGAACCAAACCAAACTCCAACTCTCGATTCTCAACCAAAACATAAATAAACCGCGACATTAAAAGCCGGTTCTTCTCTCTCATCACCTGGCTTTTCAAAAAGCAACACCACCCATCCGGACTTTCTTTGCATATTCTCTTCACACAAGGACTCTCTATACTCTCTCTATCTCCTCCTTTCTCTCCCATTGACGCTGAGTTTATTGGATAATCGGGTCGGAGGGTCTGCCTTGAATCGATCCAAGAATCTCCAACCCTGAAATTGCTACTATTCACACTATTTTTTTTTCATGATCTGTAAGTTCAAGTCTCACTTTTTGTCCCCATTGTTAACTTTTTTCTGCGTCTTTAAAAGGGATTCGAAGCATTAGGGTTTCGTTTTGGTTGTCTTAGCTCCTGGTTTGACTTCAAAGCTTTTGTGGGTTGTTGCATTTGATCTTGTTATTCTTTGCTTTACTGTGTATCTAGTCTAGTTTATTCTGGTTGTGCATATTGAGTGTCTTTTATATGATTGTTTGAGCTAGTAATGATCAGTGCGAGTGATTTGGTTTGTTGTATTTTGAGAGAAAAAAAATGCTTTGTTTTGAATTCAGGGGTGAAATTAAGAAAAGAAATTGAATTTGCGTTTTCTGGGTTCTGTTTGTTTGGGTATTTTTTTTTGCTGTAAGCCGCTGTTTGGTTGCGGAGAGAACAAAGGGAAAATTAAAATTTTTTAAAATTTTGGACCTGACTCTCTTGCTGATTAGAATTTGGCGAAATGATTTAACTTTTCAACTAAGCTGTGTATGTGAAGGTTTTCCCTTTTGGAAGCTCATAAATTATGAAATTGTTTTAGAGTAAATGCAATTGATTGCTTTCATTTCCCTGGTATTTTGGACTGACCAATCAGAAAATTTTGGAAATTAATTACGTAATTGAAGTTATGTGGGTTGGCAGGCCCTGTCTGTTTGAGCTAGAGCTCAGTTGCAAGTCTTTTTACGGATTGTTTGTGGTTAATTCTTTCGTCTTGAGCTTTGCTTTTTGGTGATTAACAGAATAGTTGGTCTGGAATAATGACAAGAGTGACCCGTGATTTTGGTGATACCATGCAAAAGGAGGCCGTCCCAGCAGTATCTGCTGATGTGATATTTAATTCTAGTCGTTTTCCAAATTACAAAATTGGAGCTAACAATCAGATTGTGGAGGTGAAGGATGACCCAAAAGTACTATCAATGAAGGAAGTTGTTGCCCGTGAGACTGCGCAACTGTTGGAACAGCAGAAACGCCTCTCAGTTCGTGACCTCGCTAGTAAATTTGAGAGGGGTTTGGCTGCTGCTGCTAAGTTGTCTGAAGAGGTTGAGTTTTATTTATAATTTTTATGCTCTCTATGTTTGTAAATTAAGTTTGGATCGTGAGTGATTGTTTGGTACTTATTAAATTTTTGTAGAATTCCGTTTCATTCATTTAATTCTCATTATGTATGAATTTTTCTGAGCTTTTGGTAGCTGAGAACAAAGGGAAAATGGTAGTTTGAATACTTTGTATCTGTTCTAATAAACTCAGTTTAGATATGCTAATTAGTGGTACTAAGCTGAGTTGAAAGAAGAGTATTTTCAATAATTAAATTATTGAAGAATATAAGATAAAACAGATTAAATTATTTGTATTTCATATATTGTAGAGGGTGTAAATAATTTGGAACACTGTTGGTCTGTTATACGTGTGAATGCTTCTTTCTTCTGTTGTTTTTGTGTCCAACTTGGAAGAATAAGAAGTAATGATTTCCAAGAAGAGTGGATGATACTGGTATCCAAATAATAAGCTAGTCATTTGTGGACTTCAGGCTCGGCTCAGGGAGGCAGCTTCATTGGAAAAACACGTTCTTTTGAAGAAGCTTAGAGATGCACTGGAGTCCTTAAAAGGGCGTGTGGCAGGTAGAAACAAGGATGACGTAGAGGAAGCTATTTCTATGGTAAGTTTTCTATATCATGCCCTTTTTATTGGATTTGTTCCTTTGAGCATTCTTATGCCACATATCAAACATTTTACTTGGTTACTTGACAAGAAAACCCAATGGCCTGGGGAACAAATTACCCACAACAGAAAAAGGTCCAAGATGGTTACCCATGTTTACATGGACTGAGGAACGTATGAAGCTTAAAAAAAAGAAAATACATAAAGAAAGAGTAAGCGTAATTTGGTATGTGTAGTGTATGCGTAATGTATAAATTCAATTTATAATTTACATTTTGGTTAGCTTGTATAGCTATTCAATCGGAATTATCCATGGTTTGACCTAAGAAACATTCCTTGTACTCAGTCAATCAAGTGGTGTTACTGGAAATTACTAGCATAGCCAATTGCATTTTGATTTTCCTCATATAAATATTGCACTTTTGTTCTGAAATATTAAGTTGAGTGGCCTCAAACCCTATAGTTCTTTCTTTTGTTTTGCCCTTTTATAGCAACTTGAAGATTATGAATTAAATCCTTAAAGAGCTTGAACTATGAAGTTTCAGAATGAAAAAAGAGGCTAAACTCATGGGATTGTCGAATAAGACATCACATTGATTCTACATCTAGATTTAAACTTAACCTACCTTAACTGTGTCTGTTTTTAAACAACACTAACCATGTTATTCTGTTTTGTCTGGTAACATTGTGGTTAACTATCAAAGTTTCACTCATCAAGGTTTATATAAAAAAGAGAGAGTTGAAAAGGAACACCTTTAACAAAGAAGCATTTAATTGAAGACAAAAAATCAATCAACACTCAAACTCTCTTTTTGTATACTTGCCTTGACAGGGCCCATTTGCCATTGGTGTGAGTTTTGCGTAACCATTTTGCTATAATCAGGGGTGCATAATCACCAACAACCAATAGCATGTTAGCATTTTACAACTGTATTGGGAAAATGCTGTTGAGATTAAAGTGCTTCTGAAACTGTTGGGCTACATAAATGCATAATCACTTTTGGGCCTTGGCTTGTTAAAATAACCATTAAGGATACTGTGAAAATTGTTTTCGAAGAACCATTTGGCTGGTGGAAATAACCATTAAGCAAATAATTGCTGCTAAATTATTGTCACTTCCTGCAGGTGGAAGCTTTAGCAGTTCAGCTGACTCAAAGGGAAGGGGAGTTAATACAAGAAAAGGCGGAGGTCAAGAAGCTAGCAAATTTTCTTAAGCAGGTTAGATGAACTTTTTCAGCAGAAGTTGGATTTTATGAGGAATAGTGCAACAAGTAGAATAAAAAAAAAGGGGAATAGTGGGTTTTATCTGATGGACAACAAAGGGTGCTGAATGCTGGCAAAATGATATGAATGAAAGAAATGGAGTGGATCTATCACTTTGATATCAACACCTCCAATATCAAATTTTTGGGTTCAACAATTCCTTAAATGTCATAGAAATATGTTCTCTATATCTTTATTCTAGATCTCCCCAAAATTGCTCCACCCAATTCTGTATTGAAAAAATTACGAAACACTAGCAAATGAAGAATGGGGAGTCTGTGGACCATCTTCTTCTTCATTGTGAGGTTACATGTGCTATTTGGAATGTTTTCTTCAATTAATTTGGATTGTCTTGGGTTATGCTTGGATGAGTAGTCGATTTGTTTGTTTGTTGGTGGATTGTCGGCAACACTCAGAGTGTTGTTGTGTGGAAGATGGTGTCTTTATGCCTTTTGTGGTGTCTATGGAGGGAACTGAATAATAGGTGTTTTGAGGACAATGAGAGGATTTTGGAGGAGATTAAGCCTTTATTTTTCAATACTTAGTATCTTTAGACATTTGCTTATATATCATGATTTTGTTGTTCTTTTTGCTCCTATTAGCTAGGTGGCTTCTCTTGTATGCTTTCTATGTAAATAGGGGCGCTTTATGCTTTTAATGATATCTTGATTAATTATCCAAAAACGAAAAGAAAGAGAACTTGCTCTCACTATAGTTCCAAACACCTGCTATTGTGACACACTTTCTCTCCTCCCACCCTTCTAGATTATTTTGATTCTTAAACTTTTCATTACTCTTAAAAAAATACTCCTGCTTTCCTTCTCTAGACATTCCAAGATATTTTTCCCATTGGCAAAAGTCGAGCATAAATTTTGTTCACTTTCCTACCATGCGTGTGTAAGGAATTTTTCTTTTTTTGCCCCCTATTGAGTGTTTAGATGCAATTGTAGGCTTCAGAAGATGCTAAAAGACTTGTTGATGAGGAAAGAGCTTTTGCTCGTGCTGAAATTGAGAATGCCAGAGCAGCAGTTCAAAGAGTGGAAGAGGCCCTTCAGGAAGAAGATCGAATGTCTCGGGGTTCTGGAAAGCAGGTATGTTTTTTCATGTCGTTTCAAGAGCATTTGACTTTCGCAGCCTTAATGTAGCATTTGAGGCTTCTTTAGTTGAAAATGTTTGAATGCATCGAGTTTTATGCAGCATGTTGGCTTGCTTATCCTTTATTGCATAATCTATTTCTTTACCTCTTTATATTTGGATCTGGATTGGTAATTTTATTGATTTGAGAGTTGATATGGGAAGATAGTTTCATCTTGGTTTATGTTCTCTTTGGTGGTGTCTAGTGTTTGGAACATGTCAACATAATAAGAGCATCATTTGATATAACATACCTTATTTGTTGTTTTAAACAAATATATTTTATTTGGGACTTTTAGGATTTGGAAGAATTGATGAAGGAGGTTCAAGAGGCTAGACGAATTATAATGCTACACCAGCCTAGCAAGGTATATACTAAATCTATGGTCTTCTTTTCCTTATAAATTATCCCCCCCCCCTCCCCCCCTTCCCTCTATGTGTGCTTGTGTATGTGATGGCATTATTTGGCCTCATCTATTTATAAAATTTGTCTTTTATTTGGTGAAATTTTCATGTTCTATGTGGGTTCCTAGGTGTTTTTTGCCCCGTAAATCTGTCCATCTTTACCTTGTTATTGTTGTAATTCATCATTGTATGTTATAAGTGTTTCACATGTTTTTTGCTTTGTGTAGCTGTCAATTCATCCAAATATGTTTTAGCTGTTTCATGCGCTGTCTGCTTATGTATAATAAGTAAATATACAGTTTAGCAATGGACTTAATGATCTGTGGACAGTTCCTGTCACAGATCAAGTTTCTGTAGGTTGAAATGACTTTCAAGGTTGGATGGTAATTCTGAGGACAATAGCTGTGAGCTTAATATTTTGAATTTTAGCTATGAGGATGTCTTCATTTCTTTTTACTATCAAAGAAGTTCCCAAAACTGAAAATTACTCTAAAGAAGGCAGCTTGACCTTTCTTCTTTGGCTGCATCACCAACGTGAAGAAGAGAAATCGAGGAAATTGGCTGTGTTAGCCTTGAATGAGAGAGCCTATGACCTATTAATAGAGGCTGGACTTCAAATTTTTGGGGTGCATCGCTTGGAAATGGTAAAGCTGGCTGCTAGTTGAGATGATCACTAGCATGGAGTTTTTCCATCTAGACTTTCTTTTCTGTATTTGTATTTTTGTTTCTAGTGTTTCCAGATATTCAAAGAATTTTGTACCCAAAGGATGGCTCATCCTCCTTTCTATTAGTAAATTTCGTTATTTTTCTATTTAAAGTAAAAAACATAGATGCTTTTCAAATCTAGCAATTCGATTTTTCATTGGACCAATATAGTGAAATTTGTCAAGTTGCAAAAGTCATTCTTATGCATAAAGTTGTTATGAATTATTATGTGTATCCATTATAATGTAAACACTCCTGAGTTTGTTTAATTTTGTCGTGCTGTTGAAATGGATGGTTACATTCTTTAACCATATGATGAATTAGATTTATTATTATTATTTTTTCTGTTATTTTCATATATACATTCTCCTGTTTTGATTTAAAATATATCCACCAGATGTTCTTATGCTAATAATGAATGAATAAAACATTAATTTGTAGGTTATGGACATGGAACTTGAGCTTCGAGCATTGAGAGCTCAACTTATGGAGAAGTCTAAGCATTCTCTTCGGCTTCAGAAAGAGGTTTGTTTATTATTTTTCGCTATGTTTGCAGGTTTTGGTTTTAACGTTTATGAGCTTGTCAAGTATTTTTGGCCCAATGTATGTTTCTATATGCTTAGTTTATTGGTGGCACATTTTTTTTCCTGCATTATCTGAAGTCGAATTATTCAAACATGGCGTTACCTTTGCTGTTATTCTCCATCAATTTCTTATTGTTTGAAGTTATCTACTTGTCACATATGTATCCTCTTAATATTCTTTCTTGTTTTGGATTACTCTATTATTTAGCATATCTATCCCATAGGCGTTTTTGAATGAAGTGGTTTTAGAGACTTTTGAATTCTGTAAGGGAGCCAAGTGCATGCATCTTTTGATATAACATTTTTTTTTTAATGACATGGAATCTCACCAAGGCTGCCCTTTGAACCCACCCCTAGAGAGTAAACCCTGGATACATGATCCCACCTACCAGAACCGTGTATCAGGTAATCCAGTGGAACTTCTAGTGCGGAATCAAGCGCAGCCTTTGACCACTAGGTTGCTCCTTGACGGGTTATAACGTTTTTCTAGTTTGACGATATAGCGGCCCTCGGATGATTTGGGTTCTGTACTTAAAATCTTGAAGCAATCCACATATATATGATTTTGGGCAGAGAGTTGCAATTATTGTTAATATGAATAATCATTTATCCTAACGGAAGATTGTGGACCTAGGTCCTGTTCTGCATGCTTCTGATAATCATTTTAATGCTCTTGCTGTCATTTATCAGTAATTAATGGTCATCTCTATGCTTTAGTTGGGGTATTCTTTCATCAAAATGTCATGGCTCTAATGACGTTGGGGTATCCTTTGTATACCTCATGGATGCTTGTGTAGGGTACCAGAAATGGTGAATTTGTGGTTTTATTAATTATCTGATATGACCCAACATGCCATTTTTCTTCTCCTATTCTCTCTCTCTCTCTCCCCCTGAGAACTATATACAAGAAAGTGGTATGACCATAATCTAACTTGGATCTTATATTATGTTAGAGGCTCTTAATCCTGTTTTTTGAGACTAGGGTGAGTCACATACTTGTTCGGGGCTCACCAATCTCTAGTATTAAATATCCCCCCCTTATAAAAGAAACGGGGAGTCCGTGGACGATCTTCTGCTTCATTGTGAGGTTGCTTGTGCCATTTGGAATGTTTTCTTCAGTCGATTTGGGTTGTCTTTGGTTATGTCTAGAAGAGTAGTTGATTTGTATGCTTGTTGGTGGACTGCTAGCAACACTCTTGAGTGCTATTGTGTGGAAGATGGTGCCTTCGTGCCTTTTGTGGTGTTTATGGAGGAAAAAGAAGGATAAAAGTTTTAAGGACCATGAGAGGACTTTAGAGGATATTAAGTCTTTATTTTCAACATTGTATCTTTGGACAACTGCTTTTGTTTTTCCTTTGGTGATTAGTTATTATGATTTTCTTGTTCTTTTTGCCCATACTAGTTAGGTGGCTACTCTTGTATACTTCTTGTGTACCTGATTGCGTCTTACGCTTTTAATAATATTTCGATTACTTATAAAAAAAATAAATTAAATATCCCCCCATGGTTTCTACCTTCGTCTTTACTCCCTTTTGCTTTGATCCTGTTGAAATATTTCAGCTGCCAATATTATGTACAAAAGAACTATCCCTGGAATGTGAGAAGCTAATTGACTTTATTCATTTTCAACATTGTAAAAATTTTGGTCAGGGTAGTATTGCATTTGTACCTAACACTTTCTTTCATCCACGTTACTTTTTTTTTTGTTGTCATGTCATGATTGATGTGGTTGTGTTTCTTCATGATTCCATTTCTCTACTTTTCCTATTTCTTATAGCCTTTTCAACGAGGGCAAGCATGCAGGTATTGTCCCCAGGAAAAACACTAACTCGGTGATTCAATAGTTGTGACACAAGTGACAATTATTTAAATGTGTGATGTGTCACTGGGTTTCACATAGCACTAGTTGGTAAAACATTATTGTTCTGTAGGAGTTTCCTGGTTTATTCTTTTGCTATTGATCTTTTATCTCTGCTGTGTGTGTATGTGGCTCTGCTGATGTAACATAAATAAAACTTTCTCCTGTGTGTATCTTTTTTTATTAATTTGTTAAAGTTTCCCCTGCATACCTTTTCCAGCTGGCAAAGAGCAAGAGGGTCACCGAAAACAATTCTCAGTTATTTGAATTAGATGGGCATGAAGCTTTAGGTTCATACTTGCGGATTCAACCTTCCTCTGATAATGCTCCAGAACTTTCTAAATGTTTAATTCAGTGGTATCGTGTATCATCAGAAGGTGGCAAAAAGGAACTTATATCAGGTATATGTGGTAATATATTTGCTGCTTTACATTTTATAGACTTTTGTGCTGTATTTATGAGAATAAATTACCATAGTGATGGCCCTGTTGTAGTGTTGTGCTATTCTATAAAAGCAATTCAACTTTATGCAGAGATTTATGCTTCTTTGTTGCAGTCTTTTTCCTTATTTCAGCAGAAGTCCATGGCTCAATTCTTGACTTGTTATTCAGATTGTAAGATTGGAAGTAGAGAATCCAGGATGTAAGGCATACTCATAAATTATGCATTCTCATCAACTTATCAAAAAATTATGCATTCTCATCTGTGCTTAAGTTACAGTCATGGAAGGTCTTGGGGGCTAGTACTCCCTAAAAAACATAAATATGTACTCTAGAATATTTATGTGGATATTTATGTTTTTAGGGAGTATGAGCCCAAGACCTTCCATGACTGTATTCCAATCTTTAACCAAAATTAGAAACCAAAATTTATTATATAAAGTTTATTATTAGAAACCAAAATTTATTTTAAAAATGCCATCCTGCACTCCCAAACAGGCCTATTCCCGTGAGCCTAGCTATTGCCTTGTAGAGGCAAAATAAAGGAATCTTTGTTGACATGGTTTTCTTCATGTGCCCGGTAGACAATGATTGCAATAATGAGGACTTGAATATTTTACAGTGCTGCTAGATGAGGGGAGAGACCAAATAGTGTGTGGGGTTGTGAAAATTCACTTGTTGACCTTTAATACAACTGGATGCATGACCATAGTTGAGGACCGAGATGACAGGTTGAAAGACCCCTAGTTAAGGGTTTGTTATGTATTTTAATGTTGTTCCACACGTGCTAATCTGTAGATGTAGCGGAATTTTTTTCGTACAAATTCTACCAACTATTACGACCCATTGACAGTGTTCTGAATGCTTAGATTCCATAGCTTCAATTTCCTTCTTTTATTTTTGTTTATTTTGCAGTGAATGTGTCAATAAGAAATGATATAATTAGTTTAGTATATTCAAATCTTCTCGAATAGCTAATCTTGTACCACAGAATGTAAGTGGCAGTTCAGAGTTTGATAAAGCAAATTTTGGGTTTGTAGAATAAACTTCTTTAGCAAATCCTCTCATACTTTGCTTGACCATACCCAGTCTTCCCTTGGTCATTGTCTATTCTATATATGCTTCATCTCACTTTGGGCTGATTACCCGCATATTCACTATTGCTTAGTAGGTGATGTTGTGCACAAATCCTGGGGAGATGGAGTTCATAAAGTTACTAGGGATAGTCAAGAAAAGGAGTTCTTTACAGGCAAATTTTATTATTTGTGAATATATTTATTTTGCCGCCACTTTATTTTAGTGACGGTTAGCTTGGTGTGCTGGTAGGTTTTTTTTTTTTTTTTTTTTAATAATATCTACTTGTTTAATTATTTATTATTGTTTGTGGCTGACCGGTCATATTCTTATATCTACTTGTGTGTATTTGTGGTTGGTTCTCTCTCATTTAACATCATAATTTCGTCTTTTTGTACCCCAATTAGCTGTTGGTATTATAACTCAAATTTGTTAATGGTGGAAATCGTGTTGAGTTTATGTTCTAAGGTATCAAACTGGACACAGAGAGCTGCAAAATTTGGTAGTTTCTTTTGTCTCCATTTTGTCCCTATTTCTGATGCAACTTTCCATATCTCAGGAGCCACAAAGTCAGTTTATGCTCCTGAGCCTTTTGACGTTGGGAGAATCTTGCAAGCTGACATTGTTTCAGAAGGACAGCAAATCACATTGACAACCGCTGGTCCCATAGATCCAGGTCTGGTTTTTATCCTTGCTCTCAATGGTTATTTCTTTGAGTGTTTTTTTCATTGATAAATTACATGCACCTGGTGGATTTTGAACTCACTGCTTTCTCCAAAGTTGTTTCTTACGAAGGGAGGACTTGCCATTTGAGTGGCATTGTTTATTTGAGTTTGAAATATCAATTTGTGTGGTTTCCTTTTCTCTTAATTTATTTCAAAAGTGGTTGATAAAATGTTTTTGTGGTTCTCATACATGCAAATTATTTGTGTGCTTATACTGTTAGAATGAACTGAAAAAGGGCTGATGTTTTCTTCTTGAGCAGCTGCTGGTTTGGGAAGCTATGTGGAAGCACTTGTGCGGAAACATGATGTTGAATTCAAGGTGTGTTTTCCTACTGTTCTTTTATTTATTTATTTTTTGTATGTGACTAAATGTATGCCAGCATTTGACAACATTTCAGTATTTGTTGTAACCTTAAAGTTTTCTTACATTAGGGCTGTGCATCATTTTTCTGATAATCTTGATACTTCAGATTATGGGAAATAGCTGTATATTTTTATCACCGGTCGGTAGATATACTCTCTTTTGATGTTTGTTTTTTCACTTCACAGGTAGTTATCACCCAGATGAATGGTGTAAATTATGCATCAGAATCCATTCATGTGCTTCATGTGGGAAAGATGAGGATAAAACTTTGTAAAGGAAAGACTACACTTGCTAAAGAATACTATTCCACTTTAATGCAGGTAATTGCAAAGTTATTTTTTTTTCCCTGTTAAAAAAAGGGCCCTAGAGTGGTTTTGCATTTACCTCCTACCCTTATTCTTTACATGCTCTTCTGCACCTGCAATAAACAAATTAGTTAGATATTGACAAACTTCTTAAAGATCCAGGCCTACACAACCTACCTAACAGAATCCAACATCTAACCTGACTGATCTCTAGCCCAATTTAAGCTCCATTTCCGAATTTGCAGTGAGCCACTTTTGACAATCTTCAAACGAATGACCGGCAATATGATTAGTTGATAGAACACTGTCGGAGAATGGAGTGGCGGGCTTGCATTTTTTTGGTTCCCGACCACTAAGTGGAATTTTCTCTTGCCTTTTTATTCAAAAGTATAATTTCATTTCATTATATAATGGGTCTAATTATCTTAAGTTCTTTACTTTCATATGCTACTCAATTTACTGAAATCTTTCGGTGATTGTGATGTGGTTTTGGTTGACCATGATTTATTCTAGCCTTTAAACAAGAAAAAAAAAAAAGAATTGAAAAAAGACAGGCGCAAAATACACGTCAGTAATGAGGGATGGATCAGCAGTTATTGAACACAACCCTAAATCAATGAGATCTTCTAACATATTCGAGGGTTCAAAAAAAAAGAATTGAAAAAAGACAGGCACAAAATACGCGTCAGTAATGAGGGATGGGTCAGCAGTTATTGAACACAACCCTAAATCAATGAGATCTTCTAACATATTCGAGGGTTCAATGAACCCTCGAATATGACAGGCAGCTGAAAAACGCTAGCTTAGCGCACACAATGGTTTCTCTGATAGGGCCTCATTTCTTCATGCTCCGCCCAACCTTCTTATCTAAAACCTTAATTTGCTTGGATTTTTTTGTGTTTAACAAGCCAAAGTCACTTGTCGTATCAGTTATTTCTGACACTGTTTTCTCATATGCTTTAGCTATGTGGAGTTAGAGGAGGTGGGAATGCTGCAGCTCAAGCATTGTTTTGGCAAGCAAAGAAAGGACATTCCTTTGTAATAGCCTTTGAATCGGAGAGGGAGAGGAATGCAGCTATCATGCTGGCCAGGAGGTTTGCTTTTGATTGCAATGTATGTGTTTCTCAAAGTTCTTTCAACATATGGCTTATATTAAAATTTCTAGTTATCACTTATAGATAAAGTTTTCCTCTAAGAAATTCCTCAATTTCAGTCTATTAAATTGATATCTGTACAAAATGCGTGTGAAAATCACATGCTATATTAAAATACATGTGAGAATTAAAAACGCACGGTAATAAACAGATGTCAGTTTAACAAACTCAGTCAGGACAGTTTGGAAGAAAACTTTAATCCCTAGTCTTTTTTTTCTTCCCCTGTTGCTTTGTGTTACTGATTGCAAACGCTTAAAATCCCAGATCATGCTAGCTGGGCCAGATGACAGAGCTCCTTTGGGAACCTAAAGGACTTCCATGGATCCCACTTTCTCTAAATGTAATTATTTGAGTTCTCCCACGTATCATGTATAAGTTTGTAATAGTAGAGATGGCATTGTATAATTGATATGGGCTTCCACGATTTTTCTTTTTCTTTTTTTTTTTTGAGTTTTTTCCCCCCAACACCAAGGCATTTTTTTTTATTTGCCTTTTTGTCCGAGTGTTAAAAGAGTTTCCCACTTGCATTTGAAGGAATTATTGCAGCTCATTGTAAATCTGTAATACATTACTTGAGGCTTTGATTGATTGATATATTTGACGACTGGTGCTGATTGATTGATGCTTGCTATTGGAGTTCAATGTGCTACATTTCTCTATGAAGATTGATGCAACAATTTGCATTAGCATCACAATCTATTTATATTACCTGTATGTGGAGAATACATTCTTCCCTGCCACAATTTGAGAGCATTTTACTAGAATTTGACGGTTACATTTTGTGAAGCGGTTGAAGAAGATAAAGATGAAGGAGGATTACGCAAGGCGTAGAATTTTGGAGATAGAAAAGATTAGGTAATTAATTTACTGTAGCAGTATGACGTGGAGTGAGGGCTGATGTGTAATCTTAGCTGGTGTCCTAAAATGATGTGAAGAATCTTAGCTGTCATCTTGGAAGTCAGAAATTAATAATAACACTTGTCGCGTTTTTATTGGGTATGCCATGAAAAAGTAATAGATTTTGTTAAGTTACTTAACAAAAATTGATTTTAAAGAGTAAACTGTAATTTTGGCCTACCTGAGGACCTATAAATTATTTTTTATATTACATGAAGTGATTTGTAATTTAGTCTAATTACATGGGTTTATAAATTATTTTTTATACCACATAGAGTGATTTGTAATTTAAGCTAGCCACATAGACTAATTTTGCATTCATCCCTTTTATTAATGCTTAAATATTTTTAAATTTATCCCTTTTATTAACGCTTAAATATTATTAAATAGTATTTTTGAACTCAATTACTGAATATTATTAGATTGAGTGTGCTCTTCACTTGAGAAATTGTACGAGTTTCTTATTAGGTGATTTTTAAAAATACAATTCGATCAAAATTTAATAATAAGATTCGAAAAGTCATGTCATTCTTAAAAAAAAAAAGAAAAAAAAAACACTTGTAAATAGGGGTGTTCAAACGGGGCGGTTATAACGACCAACCGCTTATAACCACTAATCGCTTTAGAAGGCGGTTATAAAAAACCGCTAACCGCCTACCCATATATATATATATATATATATATATAACATCAAAAACGGCGTCATTTTGGTAGTGTATGACTGTATGCATGTGAAATATAATGTGGTATGTGATGTTTTGGGTCAAATTTTATTCAAAAACATTGCATGCCCCAAAAAATATGTTCTTTTTCATCTTTTTGGGAACACTTAGGCTAAATAAGCTCAAAAATTAAGCACAATGATGGCCTAAAACACTTAAAAAGCTTAAAAGCCCATATAAAAAAGCGATTATAAAACCACCTTATTGGTTTGAATAATTACTAATCGCCTGTTATAAAATAACAACTAATCACTAAGCGGGTTATTAAAAATTGATAACCGCTTGTGCAGACCAACTCGTAAAGACTTACATAAAATGGACAAGTTTGGATTTCCTAAACATAAACCCACGAGGTTTATACTTTATCGCACGAAAGACTTTCACTGTGTCGCCGCCAACAAGGTTTTTGGTGGATCCCAGCTTGGAAGCGTATTTACAGCCAGGGCAGCACAATCAGAGCTTCTGCTTGCTTCCTCCGCCATTGTCAGCCTCCCAAACATTAACGTAAGAATCCTCGGTGCCTCCTGTGACTATTTTGCCGCAAGAGCGTGGGAAATTCAAGGTTTACTTGATTTCCCATTCCCTTGGAAATTCATCTCTCTGTGTGAATTTATTTCTTTATTTGTTTGAAATTATGGTTGATTCTGATTCTGATTCCGATCCCGAGACCCGGAAAATCCGAAACATATGCATACTAGCACACGTTGATCACGGCAAGACCACGCTTGCCGACCACTTGATCGCCGCCTCGGGTGGCGGCGTGCTCCACCCGAAGCTGGCGGGGCGCCTTCGTTTCATGGACTATTTGGACGAGGAACAAAGGCGTGCCATCACGATGAAGAGCTCCTCCATTGCTCTTCACTACAAGGACCACTCCGTTAACCTCATAGACTCCCCTGGCCACATGGACTTCTGTAGTGAAGTCTCCACCGCCGCTAGGTTAAGTGACGGTGCGTTGATATTGGTTGACGCCGTGGAGGGCGTCCATATCCAGACTCATGCCGTTTTGAGGCAATGCTGGATAGAGAAGCTGTCACCCTGTTTGGTGCTCAATAAGATTGATAGGTTGATTTGTGAGTTGAGGTTGAGTCCAATGGAGGCATATACCCGGTTGTTGAGGATTGTTCATGAGGTTAATGGGATTGTGAGCGGGTATAAATCGGAGAAGTATTTGTCCGATGTTGATTCAGTGCTTGCGGGGCCGGTGGGGGAGATGGGTGATGATGAGAGCTTTGAGTTTGTGGAGGATGATGAAGAGGATACATTTCAGCCCCAAAAGGGGAATGTAGCTTTTGTGTGTGCATTGGATGGGTGGGGTTTTGGAATTCATGAATTTGCTGAGTTCTATGCTTCGAAGCTTGGGGCGAGTACTGCTGCACTGCAGAAGGCTTTGTGGGGTCCTCGGTATTTTAATTCAAAGACAAAGATGATTGTGGGGAAGAAGGGAATTGGTGGAGGCAATAAGGCTCGACCCATGTTTGTTCAGTTTGTTCTTGAGCCGCTTTGGCAGGTTTACCAAGTGGCTTTGGATGCTGACGGGGATAAAGGGATGCTTGAGAAAGTAATTAAGTCATTTAATTTGTCCATTCCAGCTCGTGAGCTTCAGAACAAGGACCAGAAAGTTGTGCTTCAAGCTGTTATGAGCCGGTGGCTTCCTCTGTCGGATGCTATATTATCAATGGTGGTTAAGTGTATGCCGGACCCTATCGCAGCACAATCATTTCGTGTATCACGTTTGCTGCCGAAGAGAGAGGTCCCAGATAATTTGGTTGATTCTAATTTGCTTGCAGAGGCAGAGCTGGTTAGAAAATCTGTTGAGGCTTGTGATTCGAGGCTTGAAGCTCCTTGTGTTGCTTTTGTTTCCAAGATGTTTGCTGTGCCAGTCAAAATGCTTCCGCAAAGGGGTTTACGAGGAGAGGTTATAAACAGTCCAACTGAAGAAACTGGAGAGGGTGAGTCAGATGAGTGTTTCCTTGCATTTGCTAGGATCTTCAGCGGGGTTCTTTATTCAAGGCAGAGGGTTTTTGTGCTCTCAGCTTTATATGATCCACTAAGAGGGGACTCAATGCAGAAGCATGTGCAGGAGGCTGAGTTGCAATCCTTGTATCTAATGATGGGCCAAGGCTTAAAACCGGTTGCTTCTGCAAAGGCAGGGAATGTTGTGGCAATTCAAGGCCTTGGTCACCACATATTGAAGAGTGCAACTCTGTCATCAACAAGGAACTGTTGGCCTTTCTCAAGTATGATATTCCAGGTTGCCCCAACTCTTAGAGTTGCTATTGAGCCATCTGATCCAGCAGACATGGGTGCACTTTTGAGAGGTTTAAAGCTTCTGAATCGGGCAGACCCATTTGTGGAGGTCACTGTTTCTGCAAGGGGTGAACATGTCCTGGCTGCTGCAGGAGAAGTTCATCTAGAAAGGTGTGTAAAGGATTTAAAGGATAGGTTTGCGAAAGTAAGGTTGGAAGTCTCTTCTCCTCTTGTGTCCTATAAAGAGACCATTGAGGGAGAGGTTTCCCATATGCTGGAGAATTTAAAATCAATTAGTGCGGGTTCAGATTATGTTGAGAAGGCAACACCAAATGGAAGGTGCGTAGTCCGGGTGCAAGTCCTGAAGCTTCCGCCTACTCTAACAAAGGTGCTTGATGAAAGTTCTGATTTACTTGGAGATATTATTGGAGCTAAGTCTGGGCAAACCAGTAAAAGTTTGGAAACCCGGAGATCAACCATCGTGGAAGATGAGAATCCAATTGTAGCACTTAAGAAACGCATAATGGATGCTGTGGAGAAAGATATTTTGTCATTGACTGAGATTGACAAGGAACGGGCTGACAAATGTAGAGTAAAGTGGCTAAAGCTTCTTAAGAGGATTTGGGCTCTTGGGCCTAGGCATATTGGTCCTAATATCCTCTTTATACCGGATTTCAAAAGAAAGGGCACCGACTCCTCTGTTCCTATACATGGTTCTCCTTTTGTGTCTGAGAAATTGGGCTTTGTGGATGAGCCTATTGATGGTGACACAGCTGCTGAGACATCTTCCGAAGTAACTCAAGCGTTATCCGTGGAAGCAGAGCGACTTGAGAGTAGTATTGTATCAGGGTTTCAACTTGCTACAGCATCTGGACCCTTATGTGATGAATCTATGTGGGGTTTGGCATTCATTATTGAGGCTTACATTTCTCCATTTATTGGGCAGGCTGATGAGTCTGAAACTTCCCACCAACAACTTGAGCAGTATGGCATCTTCACAGGACAGGTTATTACAACTGTCAAAGATGCTTGTAGGGTGGCTGTGCTTCAGAAGAAGCCGAGACTTGTTGAGGCCATGTACTTTTGTGAGTTGAACACCGCTCCTGAATATTTGGGTCCCATGTATGCGGTGCTTGGTCGAAGGCGGGCCCGAGTGAGCAAGGAAGTAATGCAGGAAGGTTCCCCATTGTTCACTGTGCATGCTTATGTGCCACTTTCTGAAAGCTTTGGTTTCGCCGATGAGCTTAGAAGATGGACTTCTGGAGCTGCTAGTGTTCTTCTTGTGCTTAGCCATTGGGAAGCACTTCCTCAGGATCCTTTCTTTGTACCCAAAACAGAGGAGGAAATTGAAGAGTTCGGAGATGGGTCTAGTGTGCCTCCAAATATAGCCAGGAAGCTCATTGATGCTGTAAGACGACGGAAAGGCCTTCCTGTGGAGGAAAAAGTTGTCCAGCATGCAACAAAGCAGAGGACTTTGGCTCGTAAAGTGTAGAGGTTGTTGATTTTGTTGTATCATTAGCTCATATGAAAACTGTAAGGCAATACATCTCATCATTGAAACAAGTTTAACTCTCTTTTGTCGTTAGCTATTAAGAGATATCTACAGGTCACTATTGATTTCGTGAAAAAAATTCAAACTCAATGATTGAAAGTACTAGTTTGACCTATTCATTTTCTGTTTTGTCAAATGCAACTCATTTCATGATATATACTCGTTTCCTAGAATGATTGTGTGGAGTCCTGCATGATTTTTTTTATTTAATTTAATTTTTTTATATTTAGTTTTTCTTATGATGCATGGGACTTTGCTTTAGGAGTAGTTGTTTCCTTGTATTTTTGCTCTACCATGGCTAACAAAATTGGGGATATAATTTGACCCATCTCATGGGAAAATATGATGCCTGATTGCTGTATGCTAAATTCAATCTGACATTAAATTGTTTGAGGTTACTTATTTGGTTCTCAAAGCTGGTCTCAACAAACACGACTTACAATTTTGTGTCCTATCAAGAATTTTTTTTTTTTTTTGTTGGAAGTTGTAGGAGACTTGTGTGAATTTTTATAACTTAGAACATTAGCAACAGACTCCCTAAATCCCATTCTCTTTCCTAAATGTAGGGAAAACTCCTACAAAGACCTCTGCAATAGACTCCCTTGGTGTTCCCTAAACTAAGGGAAACTCCCTTATTATATTTAAAAAAATGCTCTCTCTTTATTCTTTCATCTCTCTTTCTCATAATATTTATTTAAAGAATATTTAAATGGTATAGGGAAAGGATAAGAGAAGCTTTTGTGGAGTTTATTTGAATAGAGAAGCAAAGAGTAGCTTGGTTCTCTAAATTTAAGAAAAATCTAAGGAAGCTACTGCTAGTGCCCTTAGATATACTGGTAAGATCACATAAGTGTGTGCACACTGGAGTAGGATCCTCTGCAATTGTTAGGATATTCTATCCATGCAATTCTGTGAATCATGACTGCTTGTATGTAATGGAAGACCAAGATTTGGTCACATCACCAATCGATATGAAAACTCCAATGTTTAGAAAAAGTAAGGAAAGACACTAATGAGTGCTTACAACATTTCTGCTTTTCTATCTTCACAATCTACAACAAACAACAGAAGAACCCCATTGTCAGCCTCAATTCTTGCAACCACCTCACGCAGTCAGTCACGGTTGGCTTGCTGTAAAATATGTTGATTATACTATTGGAGGTAATTTTTTTTTCTTCTATTCATACTGTTGGAGTTAATCAGTTGTTCTTCTATGTACATATGCCTCTGCTTGGAAAGCCAAGTGTAAAATAATTGGGTAATGTAACTAATGTTCATTTTAACATTATGTACATGCTTTTGCACCTATAGTTTTCGAGAGTTATCCTGTGTTGCAGCTCATGCCTTATTGCTGCTTGTGCTTGTGTCCAAAAGTTAAATTACCACCCTCTAAGATCTCAATATTACTGTAAGAACACATGGCATGTATTGCTCCGAATGCTTTCATATTCTGTTTAGTGTATTGGTTTTATTACATTCCTTGATCATTTAGTCTGATATGTTATAGAGGTTCTGAGGATAAATGGGTTTGCTTTTTTGATGTCGTCGGGAATTGAAAAATTTGAGCCTTTGTTGTTTATTTCTGATTTTAAAAGCCCAAAGATTCTTGGTACATAATTTATTATGCTATCTCTTTCTCTCTCTCTCTCTTCCTGATGGGTTATGGATAAAGAAGTTGCTTCTGCAATAATCTGTGTAAAAGTGTTCTATTTTTACTAGGTTTTTATTGGTTAATTCAAGCTAAAATTCATTTGAAGTCTTTGTTCACTTTGGTCTTGTGGTTGTTTGATTGAGATTGATGGTGGGTATTGAAAATTTTAGGTCTTTACCACCGGAAGTTTGTTGATAACTGAGAACAGGGTTTCTGAGCTGGTTCAAGATGATATATATATTTTGAAATTATGTAATCTTCCGTTCATAGGAAATGGCTCTAAAGTCAATGTGTGTGCGTTTAATTTGTGTAAAAATGTGTACTTTGGTAGGTTTTTTTTTTTACATTTTTTTTTAAACTATATTTATTTTTGCTTTGCTTTTTTTTTTTTAGATTAATTTAATGCAATTTTTAAACTAAATATATTTATAAATTGTAATATGAAAATACAACTTGACATTTACACCTTGAGCAATACGTCAAGACCTACCACTACCTGCTGGCGGACAATGACCGTCGTCATTGGTCTTTGTACGCGGCCACATTATTCAACACACAATGGTCCAACCACTCTGAAAAAGGAGCCGAATTGCTCTCCGCAAGAGAAATGAAAACAGAAATAAAAATATTAATTTTAGGCTTTCCCTTCTCTCACTTTCTGTCTTTGCCGTTTCCATTGGGTCCGCTCGATCAACGGATCTCCCGCCGTTACATTCAGTTTCAGGTGAGCCTTCTAAATATTTCTAAAAACTCATGGGTTTAGCTCGATCTGTGCTTGTTTGCTATCTTTTCCTAAGCTTCTTTGTTTATTTATTTATTTATTTTTTCAAGACTAAAGCTTGAGGGAGATGGAGGTCCTCCAACATTTTAGCCACAAGGAGCATCCCTTGATCTTTGTAGAAGACTTAGAAAATGAAGTTGTTTGCTCTGGTTGCAAAGAATCAGTATGGGGCGGTGCCTACAAATGCTCTGAATGCAACTTCTTCCTTCACAAGTCATGCGCCGAGTTACCCCCTGAGATACAACACTCTCTGCATCCAAACCACACCTTTGTCCTCCAACTGCCATCACAGCTTAAACTTTGTGAAGCCTGCTATGGGAGTTGCGAAAATAGCTTCTTCTACCATTGCAATACTTGCGATTTCGAAGGCCTTCATGTCGAATGTGCTTCCGGTTGGCGAACGAAACCCGACAATTGTCACCAACATGAATTCGTTCCCATCTTTCAACAGATCCACTTCACTTGCGAAGCCTGTGGTGAGGATTGCAACAGCTTTGCCCAGGTATGTCGCATTTGTCAACTCTTGGTTCACACTGAATGTACTGAGATGCCACGTAGCATAAGAATTATAGCTGATCGTCACTTGCTCACTCTCATTTATTCACTTGGTAAAGTGATGAAGGAGCACGACGATCATGTATTCTGTAATCTCTGCTACAAAAAGCTCAAACTCAAGTATGGGGGTTATTATTGTCGAGAGTGCGATTTCGTAACCCACTTGGAATGCGCACGCCAAAATTGGATTGGACCAAGTGATACCATAGACTCAAGCAGAGATCTTATTGAGGATATCAACTTAGAAGAGGATGAAGAACCTGAGGTGGTCAAACATTTGGATCATAAACATTACTTAATCATCAGCCGCAATGAAAGGGAGATTTATGATCGTAAGCGTTGTGAAGGATGTATGCAATCAATTACCGCCCCATTTTATAGTTGTGAGCAATGCAACTACTTTCTTCATAGCACGTGTGCTAGATTACCCTTAAAGATACGACACCCAAAACACCGACATCTGCTTACCCTCTCCGCAAGGGGAAATCTCATCGATGGCATCGTAAATTGTAATGCTTGCGGTTGTTATGGCTTCGCTTATAAATGTCACGATTGTGACTACAGCCTCGACATCCGATGTTGTTTGATTCCGAAAACCTTTAAACATGAAGGTCACCAACACTCCCTCTTCCATGCTATAAGTTCTGTTGAAAAGTGCAGTGCTTGCGACAGATCAAAGAACAACAATGGTGTATTTGTATGCACTAAATGCAATTCTGCATTGGGTTTTGAATGTGCAACACTTCCACTCAAAGCTAAGTATGAATATGATCCACATCCCCTCTCACTAATATACACTGTCGAAAATGATTCAGGAGAATTTTATTGTCTAATTTGCGAAGAAGAAAGAAATCCAAACCATTGGTTTTATTACTGTGTAAAATGCAACTTTGCTGCTCATCCTCAATGTGTGGTTGGAAGGCATCCCTACATTAAGTATGGAAGAAATTTTACTCGGAAAAATCACCAACACCCTCTCAATTTTGTCCGAAGGACTAAGGAGTCCCATCCATGTAACGCTTGCAGTGAAACTTTTGATGAAGATGCAGCCGTAAACTGTACACAATGCAAATCCATTATCCATTTGTGGGATAAATGTTTGTATAAATTATTTTAAAATAAAATAACTTCTTAGCACCGAATAGAAAAATATATTTTTGTAGTTAATTGTACTAGCTAGCACATTTGTGTTCGCACTAGAGAGAGCTCCTCATAATTGTATAAATTTATTTCATCATATATATACTTTGATTGGATTAGACTTTTGTTTCTCTTTCTTTTTTATTCTTTTATATGTTATAAGTTTGGTTAAGTCACTAGAGGAGTAATATAGATATGGATGTCACTAGGGCCATAATTAAGTCGAGCTGAGCTTTAAGATTTCAAGACTTGCTCATTTTTTAGGATGCTTATTCGAGCTAAGCTATTAAATGTGTGTTCAAGCTCAACCCATTGGAAGCTCAAGTGAGCTCAAGCTCATTGAGAATGTCATTTGAACCGAGCCAAATACTTGATAAGCTTGACCCAACTTGAGCTCGAGCTAGACTATAAAATTTTATCACATATCCCCAATTGAAATCCACAAATAGCCAAAATTGGACCATACCATTACATCTTCATGTTTCCTAATCCATTTCCCTTTTTATCTCTTCTGCAAATTCCCCTGTATTGATTTTTTTTTTTCTTCTTCCAAAAGCTAGAAAGGAGGGAAGATGAGATGGGGGTTGGGTAATACAATGCCCAGGTGCCAGGTCGACTCAAATTGAGGCCATCAGCCACAGCCATGGTTACGCACCTTCACCCTCTCCACTACATTTTCTCAAGTGATCGCCCACCACCATGTCATAGTCTAGCCATCCCCAAATGAAAAGAGGCCAAGGATGGCTAAACAGAGAAGCTAACTTGTCATAGTTTGTAATTTGTTGGGATCAAATGTCATTTTTTGAACTTCGAAGGCTGAAATGCAAAAGTGATCATACTTCGCAGAGAGAAAGGGTTAAATGTATATTTTCCATATAAGAAGAAAAGAATGCTTAACCCAAGTGACACAACTTAGAGATTTTATATATATAGAAAAAAAAAATTACAAATTATATAGAATCAGAAAACCAGAAAGGGAAAAAGAGATGAAAAAGTACAACATAAAATTCCCCTAGACTAACATGGACAAACATAGCAAAAAAAAAAAAAAACAAATGGTACAAGAAAAGAAGGCAATTATTTTGAAAGCACTTGGTGCTGATCACGACCGTTGAACACAACTCAGAAAATCTTGCAGCCCCTCGACAATGGGACCCCACCAGAGCAAATAAACTAATCAAGTTCATTTCATCACAAGGAACGCAACCACGACAACTCCAATGGACTCCAACATTCCATGCATGCTGAGACTTACTGCGGCAGCCTTGTCCACGGTGGTAGCAGCACCAGACGGACTCACCGGAGCATCCTCCTTTGTCGTCTTAGGCTTCGACGCCGTTGGTGTGGGGGCTGCTGCAGCCGCTACTTTTTTAGGCTTGGGCTTAGGATTGAAAATGTCCAGCGGAAGAAGCACTTTGCTCACCTGATAAATAACAAGTTGGTTATCTGAATACACTGTACCACCCAATGTGGTGTTCACAAGGCCAGTCGAGATGTTCACTTGGTTTCCAGCGGTGGTAATGTTTAGAGGAAACGCGCCGGCGCTGACATCTCCAGCTTCAGTCGGCACTGGATTGCTCAAGGTTTGGAAGTTTGAGAGAGCAACAACGGTGTTCAAGATATGAAATTGTATTAATTGAGTCTTTTGCAGGTCAGATAGAGAGTTTATAGTGCCAGGTTTAAGGTTCGAAAATGCGGAATCAATAGGAGCAAAGATAGTAAACCCATTACTTGAACTGTTGAGCTGCCCATAAAGTTGCTTAGCCACACCTGTGCTCTTTAAGAGGCGAATAAAGACCGAGTACCCATGAGCCTTTTCGAGGATTTTGGTCACGTCGGTGGGACCTTTCTGCACCGGGACCAGGGCAGGCTGGGCTGGTGCTTGGGCTGACTGGACTGGGGGAATGGCAGGCTGAGCTGGGGGATTGGCGGGCTGAACCGGAGGATTGGCGGGCTGGGCCGGGGCATTGGCGGGCTGGACTGGAGCCGCAGCCGGCTGGGCTGAAGTTGTGATGCAATGGATGAGAAACACAAGAAGAATTGAGAGGGAGGAGATAGCCTGTTTGGTCATATTTGAAGTGTTGCTTAATTTGTTTGCTTGGGAAATAGAGAATTGGAAGTGAGTGTTTGATATGAGGAGATCGAGGGGGTTTTATTGAGGGCGGGAGAGAGTGTTGTTAGGTGAAAGGGTAGAATAATTGAAATATAGTTACAAATGCTTAGTTGTTTGCAGCTTATCTGTCTTGGGAAGGTAGAGGGATGAAGGTATAGAATGAGAGGTTTCGCTGTTTTAGCTGCTACTTCGCTTGGAAAGGTAGGAAAAAGAGGGTGGATCTCAATTTGATGGACGTGCGGGCGAAAAAGAGATGAATATGATTGCTTTGCTTTCACTGAGACAGACTGAAGAAATAGAAAGGGATTTATAACATGGGGAATGCAAGCCTAGCATAATGGAACAAGAAGTACTTAAACCTTTTTTGTTTGTTGTTTTTTCCTAAAATAGAAAATTTAAGCAGATACCAATAGAGTCTAGAGGGGCATTTCTATATTAGCAGCTCACTATACCGAGTAATTCTAGAAGGTCTATTTGTATCTTACTAAAAATGATGTAGCTATTAAAATCACAATTTGATCAAAATTCAATAATGATTAATCACAAGCCCAATTGTGATTTTAATAAACACGTTATTCTTAGTAGGACACAAGTAGAACATAAGTAGGCCTCCTAAAATTACTCCACTATACTAGTTCCGTTCATGAAATTAAATTTGTCTTATTAATGAAACTATGTTTGGCTTATCAATGTTTTAAGATTTTTTTTATAAATTTTTTAATTAATTAATTTATTTATTTTTTCTCTTTTAAGAGTTAATTAGGAGACAGTAACCTACAAGCTATATGAATATGCATGTTAAGCTTTTATTTTCGATTCATTTCAATTAGACAAAGACCTCAGTTGGTTCATTTCACCAACATAGAAACACTGCATCAACTAGGTAGAACCCCTCTCTCTCTCTCTCTCTCTCTCTCTACACAAAGTAACACACAGGTTTCTAGCGTTTCTCAAACACCGGAAATCAGTGTGTAATTAAATTCCAAGAAAAATTTCTTAGTGTTTATTTTTCGGTGTATTCGAAGGGCTGAGTTTTGTGTATCGGGATTTGGTTTTTGTCGACTTAAAATAAAGGAAAAAAAAGAAGCAAAATTGGTCCCTATGATTTACTTGATTTACAATTAACTCTCTGTAGTATCAAAATGAACTCATATATTTTTTAGGTATGTCAAAAAAAAGAAAAAAAAAAGACAACAATTTACTCTTTACAGTTAAATTTCGTCAACTCAGATTGCATTAGTTTGATACTGATACAGTCTAAGTATAACAAACATAGGTAGTAAACTTAGACATTGTTTAACTATGGTTTAAAAAAAAAAAATGGAGTTAATTAACATATTCGTATGAAAGGCCATGAAATAGAATTGTCACACAGATTGAGTTGAAACTAGGGAGCGACTCTCAGTATGTTTACAAGTAGGTACTCGGCCTCAAGGGATAGCTCAATCGGCTGGCGACCACGCTTTATGAAGCGGAGATTACTAGTTCAAATTTCTCCTCCTCCTCTTATGTGGATATGTCAAAAAATAGAAAAAAAAAAAAAAAAAAAAGTGGCTACTCTTCTTACAGGTGCCAAACATACTTTAAGCTAAATTAAAGCTCCATTAATTACCTCTCAAATTCACTTTTTTTTTTTTCTCAAACAAGGGCAAATCATCAATCTACCACGTCAAAAACACAAATTGAACCATCAAATTCAATCCATTCGGCATCAAAACCAGAAAATGAACCACAGGTTAACATCAGTACGTAGGCTAAGAATTTTCCAAAAATCAATGTAACACATAAAGCAGCTGCCAGCTAAAACCCCAGGTTAAGGCAATGGTTTTGTCTTAAGATGACCTTGTACATTTTTTAAAAATAAAATTTATTAAGGGCATTTTTGTTATTGAGAGGCATATTGTTTGTCAATTTAGCGATAGTTTCAGGGTATATTGTCAAAATTGAAAGTTTTGAAAAGACATTGTCAATTAGGTGGTAACGTGAGGAAGATATTGTGGATGCTAGCTCCAGATGGTTTATAAGCTAATTAACTAAAATCCAAAATAGATAGGTGACATCAAACTTGAGGTTTGGATTTAAATCTCATATAGATTTTTAATTCATTCCTACATATTTCATTTCAAATTTATATTGCATTTAGTATATGTTTATCCAAATTATTCTTTTCTCACAATATTGACAATGTGATTTAAGATTAAAAAGAAAATATGAAGAAATTAATTAAGTTGTAATTAACCAAACTGCACCATTAATCTTAGCCAAAAAATCAAAAAAGAAAAAGAAAAAGAATAATGTACTAGTCCTACAAAATATCTATCGCAGCATTAATTGTCAACAAGGTTGGATAAGGTCTAAGATGATCTCAATACTACACATGCATTGCTACACAAGAATGG
>NC_081550.1:3930507-3934579 GCF_901000735.1 Corylus avellana
CAAGATTTTAGCGACGACGGGATCCAACATTTTAGCGGCGAGATCTACCATGTTAGCGACGACGAGATCCAACATTTTAGCCACGAGGAGCATCCCTTGATGTTTGTGGAAAAGTTTGAAAATAATGATGAGGAGATTCAAGTAAGTGTTTGCTCAGGTTGCGATCAATCAATTTACGCTCCTGCCTACAAATGCTCTGACTGCAACTTCTTCCTTCACAAGTCGTGCGCCGAGTTATCCACAGAAATACAACACCCTGTGCATCCAAGCCATACCCTCGTTATCCAAAAACCTTCAGAGTCTAAATTTTGTTATGCCTGCCGTAGGGACTGCGACAGATGCATCTTCTACCACTGCAATAGTTGCGATTTCGATATCGACATCGCATGTGCTTCCAATTTGCGAAGTAATACTGACGACGGTCACCAACACGAATTCATTCCCATCCTTCAACGCATCCACTTCACTTGCGAACTCTGTGGTGATGAGGATCGCAACAGCGTTGCCCAGGTATGTCGCATTTGTCAACTCTTGGCTCACACTTTTTGTACTCGGATGCCACGTACCATCAAAATTATGGCAGATCGTCATTTGCTCACTCTCATCCATTTACTTGCTAAAGTCATCAAGGAGCACCACGATCTCCCAGTCTGTAACCTCTGCTATAAACGGATCAACCTCAAGTATGCGGGTTATTATTGTCAACGATGTGATTTCGTAGCCCACTTGAAATGCGCACTGAAAAATTCAATTGGTACCATAGACGACTCAAGCATAGAAGAGGAGGGTATCGACTTTGAAGAGGGTGAAGAACTTGAGGAGCTCAAGCATTTCCATCATGATCAACATAACTTATTCCTCAGCCGCAACCAAGTGGAGGTTCATCATGAACATAAGCTGTGTGAAGGTTGTGTGAAATCAATTTCTGCTCCATTTTATAGTTGTCAGCAATGCAATTACTTTCTCCATAGCAAATGTGCTAGACTACCCCGAAAGAAGCGGCATCCAAAACACCCACATCTGCTTACCCTCTCCGCAAGGGCAAGGGTAAACTACGACGTTGACGGCCTCATACGTTGCTATGCTTGTGATCGTACAAGCCATGGCTTCGGTTATATGTGTCACGTGTGTACCTATAGCATTGACATCCGATGCTCTTCAATTTCGAGAACCTTTAGACATGAAGTTCACCAGCACCCTCTCTTCCATGATGTGATTTCTGGTAAAAAGTGCAATGCTTGTGATAGGCCAGATACGCCAAACTATAATGACAATGGTGGTGTATTTGTATGCACCGAATGCAATTTTGTCTTGGGTTTTGAATGTGCAACACTCCCACTTAAAGCTAAGTATGAATATGACCCACATCCCCTCTTGCTCACTTGTGTTGCGAAAAACGATTCTGAAGAATATTATTGTTTAATTTGCGAAAAAGAAAGAAATCCAAATCATTGGTTCTATTACTGTGTAGAATGCAACTTTACTGCTCATCCTCAATGCGTAGTTGGGAGCGATCCATACATCAAGTATGGAAGGACTTTTGATCATGAATGGCACCAACACCCTCTCACTTATGCCCGAAGAACTGAAGACGTCTCTCGTCCATGTGATGCTTGTGGTCGAACTTTTATGAAAAATTGGGGACTAAACTGCACACAATGCGAATCCTTTATCCATTTCAATCGGGCGTGCATGTTTGGATACATAGAGAATAAAATAACTTCTTAGAGAAATATTACAGCCGGCCATAAAGAGATTTCGAAGTCATTCAAAGTTCGACATTAATAGAGCTCAGAAACTCATCCACTCTCCCAAACAACAGAAGATCAAGCCCCATCGTCAGCCTCCAACTCACATGGTCTTTGTCATTGGCGTGAATCAAACCCCATACGATCGATGATCATCATTGAATTGTATACAGGTAGGTACTGTGAGGTCACATTCTATGGCCATCAAATTGCTTATCAAATGATGAACATTTGATTACTTTTTTTCATGCGTTTTTTAATGTATTGTTGTTGTTGTTCTTTTGTTCATAAATATCTGCTGCAGCCATGGCACTGATGATGTCATGGCGGCAGATCACCAATGATCATCTGCAGACTGCATTTACATCTTCTGTCTTTCATCTCATTCAAAGTCATTCTGATCCAACACTTCTGAATGTGTTTCTTAAAAGTGTTTGATCAAAATTACACATACCTTAACATAGTCATCGGTCCCACACTGAATCATTTGCAACGATCATCTCCTGCATTTCATCCCATTTGAAACCAGGATTAGAATGGAGTTCCTTTTTAAGATCCCACACTGCTTCTTCCAAGTTCTAAGGCGATTCCTAATGTGTTCTTTTGTCAAACCAAGCCCAAAATTTTCATTCAAGGCTGTAATTGCTGCTCTGTATGCTGCAGGCTTCAAAGGAAATTATATGCAATGCAATTTTTTTTTTTAATTATTTTTTTCGTTACCTTTTCTAGTTTGAACCAAAAAAAAAACTCAGGTTGCTTATCCACAAGCACAGAACAAACGTTGCTTATCCATGGTTACGCACCTTCACCCTCTCCAATACATTCTCAAGTGGTCATTGGTGTGCACTATCGCCCACCAGTATATGGCATAGCCGAATCCGAACCATCACCAAGTTATGCAACTTCCCAAAAAATCTCTCCTTTTTTTTTTTTTTTTTTTTTCCAAAAAACCAAACAAACAAAATAAAATAAAATTTGGGGCTAAATGAGTTCCAGCTAGCCTTGTTGATCTATTTTATATTCTTTTTTTCATGATATAATAGGCTTTTTCTATTATTTGTATTATAAGATAATTTTCTAATTATTATTTTTCCTTTATGTTTTAAAATTATTTTAGTTACTAAACACAAAAGAAAACAAATTATGTATTTCCTTCCAATGGCTTTACACAAATCTCAATATACAAACCTAGAAACATTAGAAATCTAGACAAAAAAGTACCAAGTATGATGACACATTGACATATAAGAAAGATACACGTATATGTTTATATATATAAACACAAACAAGCGTAAATGAGGATGATATCAATCGGTAACCCAAAAATCTAATTTAGATTGTCAAAAACTCTTAGAAGAATTGAGAGGGAGGAGATAGCCTGTTTGGTCATATTTGAAGTGTTGCTTAATTTGTTTGCTTGGGAAATAGAGAATTGGAAGTGAGTGTTTGATATGAGGAGAGGGGGTTTTATTGAGGGCGGGAGAGAGTGTAGTTAGGTGAAAGGGTAGAATAATTGAAATATATATAGTTACAAATGCTTAGTTGTTTGCAGCTTATCTGTCTTGGGAAGGTAGAGGGATGAAGGGATAGAATGAGAGGTTTCGCTGTTTTAGCTGCTACTTTGCTTGGAAAGGTGGGAAAAAGAGAGTGGATCTCAATTGGATGTACGTGCGGGCGAAAAAGAGATGAATATGATTGCTTTGCTTTCACTGAGACAGACTGAAGAAATAGAAAGGGATTTATAATATGGGGAATGCAAGCCTAGCATAATGGAACAAGAAGTACTTAACCTCTTTTTTTTTTTTTTTTTTTTTTTTTTAAATAGAAAATTTAAGTAGATCCCAATAGAGTGTAGAGCTAGGTGCATTTCTATATTTGCAGCTCACTATATTGAGCAATTTTAGAAGGCCTACTTGTATTCTACTAAAAATAATATGGCTATTAAAATTACCTTTTAATCAAAATTCAATAATGATCAATCATAAGCTCAATTGTGATTTTAATAGACACGTTATTCTTAGTAGGACATAAGTAGACCTCCTAAAATTACTCCACTATACCAGTTCCGTTCATGAAATTAAATTTGTCTTATTAATGAAACTATGTTTGGCTTATCAATGTTTTAAGATTTTTTTTTTTAATTTTTAATTTTTTATTATTATTATTATTATTATTTTCCTTTTAAGAGTTAATTAGGAGACAGTAACCTACAAGCTATATGAATATATATGTGAAGCTTTTATTTTCGGTTCATTTCAATTAGACAAAGACCTCAGTTGGTTCATTTCACCAACATAGAAACACTGCATCAACTAGATAGAACC
>NC_081550.1:3934599-3937242 GCF_901000735.1 Corylus avellana
AAAACCTCCTCTTTTTCTTTTTCTTTTTCTTTTTCCCCTAAAAACCAAACAAACAAGATAAAATAAAATTTGGGGCAAATTGAGTTCCAGCTAGCCTTGTTAATCTATTTTATATTCTTTTTTTCATGATATATAGGCTTTTCTATTATTTGTATTATAAGATAGTTTTCTAATTATTATTTTTCCTTTATGTTTTAAAATTATTTTAGTTACTAAACACAAAAGAAAACAAATTATGTCTTTCCTTCCATTGGCTTTACACAAATCCCAATCTACAAACTTAGAAACTTTAGAAATCTAGACAAAAAAGTACTAAGTATGATGACACACCGACATATAATAAAGATACACATATATATGTTTATATCTATAAACACAAACAAGCGCAAATGAGGATGATATCAATCGGTAACCCAAAAATCTAATTTAGATTGTCATAAACTCTTAGAAGCACTCTTAATTTGCACACCTTTGAACCATCTGTGCTTTTTTTATTTTTTCTTCAATTGTGCTGACATTTCTTTCTCTACACACTTATTATTATTACAAGTTTGAAGGAAATATTCTCCAACTCATTTAAAATAGTGTAAAGTATTATAAACATCTAAATTAATGCATATTAAATTCTTAACTTCATTAATAGTAGTTAGTAAACTTAGACTAAATTGAATGTACATTTTAAATGTTTATAGACACTTGACACTATTTTAAATGGATTTGAGAATATTTTTTTTAGACTGGTTTAGAAGAAATTTTTGTCCATGTCTCTCATGACGTAGTTTTAAATAACTTAAAGATTTTTCGTAAATTGTGTTTTGTCCTTTAGGATAGGAAATGTGCATACTTATCCATGATTTAAAAAAAGGGAAATAACATAGACACAACTTTTTGGTCTAACTTTGACCCAACTTTTATCTTATGTGGTCATTTTTTTAAAAAGCAAAAAAAAAAAAAAAAAATCAGAAGTAATATCATCCTATTCCTATGTGGTCCTTTTTTTTTTTAAAAAAAAAGAAGTATTATTTAAAAAAAGGTAATAATGAAGTATTAATGAAGTATTAAAAAAAGGTAATAATGAAGTATTAAAAAAAGAAGTATTATTATTTTTCTTCATAATAATGACTTTTTTTTTTTTAAAAAAAAAAGGTAATTTTTCTGGAAAAAAAAAAAAAAACAAATAAAAAGTAAAGCAAAAAATTGTGTTTATCATTCTTCTTTAAAAAAAGTCATGGATAACGCATCTGTGCCCCACTTTGCCGACCAATGCTGGCTTTTGATATTATATGGGATAAATTATATGAAAAGGTTGGCTTATTATATGCACATTTCCAACCAAACAATCTCTTCGATCAGCTTCATTTTATTTATGTGGTCTATATATCGCATGCCGTGTCGTGTGCGTATGAAGAGATCGATTGTTTGGTTGGAAATATGCATATAATAAGTCAACTTTTTCACATAATTTATCCCATATGATCATATCATACGCCGGCATTGGCCGGCAAAGTGGGGCACAGATTGCGTAAATATCCATGATTAATTAATCCGCAATGGCATCATCTCAACCCAAAATATCTCTGTTTCTCGTTACCAAGCAATTCTAATCCATCAAACCCACAAACTGTTCGTTTTTTCTCCCTTCTCCCCTAATTAATATGAGCTTGTACCTTGCACGGGTTATTTTTTTAAATGACATGATGGAAACAAAAATAATAATAATAATAATTAGTGGGTGAATAAATGACAGGAAAAAAAAAAAAAGTTTGAGTTTGAGTTTTTTGTGAGCATTAAACCTCCCAAAAAAGATCCATTGTGAGCATTAAACCCCACTACCTATTCTCGATGCAACAAATATCAAATAATGAGCCTAAGGAAATATTTTGCAAATTATTTTATGATGACAGAATATTTTGGCATGACAGATTATTAATATTAGACTTTTAATCAGACCTATGGTTAATTTGGCCATTTTCCATGACTCAGTTCTGCCAAATCTTCATATTACCAATGGACATATTGCTTCATTTATATTCTAATATAACGTGTTATTTTTTACCCATGTTATATTCTAATACAACATTCACGCAATAATGAGCTTAAGAACAATTTTTCATTTATGAGTTTAAGGAAATCTGTTTGAAATTATTTAATTAGGACATTATTTTGAACAGATATCAAATAGTCATTGCAAGAAGCAAAAATGAGGCAACGTGAATAAGTATTAACTATATAGAGTAAAAGTTCAAGCATGCAAATTATGATTAAGTGGTGGAGTTATTTTCCAATTTATTTTCTATAAGTTGTTTCTACTTTCTGTTTTTTCTACATTCGGGTTTGAATGCCAAATTTTGAACTATAAGTAATAAACGTTTTGAGATAATGAAGAGAGAATGCTCATGTAAAAACTGCAGAAAAATTCCAAATGAGAGTATCTATCAAAATGTACGTTCTAAAACTTTTTGGGTTCTTATTATCATAAAAAATCATTAAAATCATTTAATGATTTATAAAATTGGAATTGGTCATAAATTAAATTAATATCAAAAGCATTTACGAAGAAAACAGTGATCAAAACACTGCAATAGAAATTGAAAGCGAGAAAAAAAAAATGAAAAGGCATTAACGGATTATAAGTAATTAATT
>NC_081550.1:3937342-3939055 GCF_901000735.1 Corylus avellana
TTATTTCCCAATTTCTTTTTTATAAGTTGTTTCTACTTTCTGTTTTTTCTACATTTTGGGTTTGAAGGCCAAATTTTGAACTATAAGTAATAAACGTTTTGAGATAATGAAGAGAGAAAGCTCATATAAAAATTGCAGAAAAATTTCAAATGAGTATCTATCAAAATGTTCTAAAACTTTTTGGGTTCTTATTATCATAAAAAATCATTAAAATCATTTAATGATTTATAAAATTGGAATTGGTTATAAATTAAATTAGTATCAAAAGCATTTACGAAGAAAACAGTGATCAAAACACTGCAATAGAAATTGAAAGCGAGAAAAAAAAATGAAAAGGCATTAACGGATTATAAGTAATTAATTCAAGAAATCATTTAGTTTTTGAGGGAAAAGTTAGAACTATGTCTTCTTTTTTTTTTTTCTTTTTTTTTTTTTTTTTTTTGTATTAAGGGTTAGAAGTAAATTTCACTGCACAAAGGCAATCTTTAGGAAATTGTGAATGACAGTTTTTAAGAGAATTTTGATTTTGTAGGGAACAAATTTTAGACTTTTTTGAAAAAACAAAAATGAAAACAGAATGTTTTTATTAAAAATGAGAACAAAAGTCTGGAAAATTCTCATGAACACGAAAGGGCATCTTTGCATTCAGAGTTTTATGTGTTTGAACAATATGAGTATTCAAAGAGTCAAACAAATGAACATATTGCAAGAATAGAAAGTAAATCTTAACAACAGAGTAAATGGAATTTTGTAAGCTTAGACATTTAAAAAGTAATTAATTTTTTTTGTTGGGAATGTGACATCGGTGAAAATATTATGATTTTTTATTTTGAAAAATAAAAAATGTATCTTTTCAATTATGCTGAGATTTCGCAAGAGTTGTTCGCTGGATAAGGATGTGCGTCAAATTCTGGGGATAAACATGGGATTATTTTATATATATGTTTATCTAAGTTTTACATATTATCCTTATATTTAATACTCTGATCCTTAAAGGACAATACAATGTTATTTTTAAACACGTAATTGAGTTTGTGTTTTTAATCTCAAATTTTCAGTGGGTTTTTAATTATAAGGATGTGTGTCAGTATCTATTGTAATATTTTGTTTGAATTCAAAATCTGTGGATAATCTTTCAGTTATGCTGAGAATTCAAATTCTGGGGATAAACATGGTATTGTTTTATCTATTTCTTTGTGTTGTTTATCTAAGTTTTTGTGGGTTTTAATATTATGAGAATTTTGTGTTTGTAGGGAACAATTTTTAGTTTTTTTTTTTTTAAAAAAAAAAAATGAAAACATAATGTTTTTATTAAAAATGAGAACAAAAGTCTGGAAAATTCTCATTAACACAAAAGGGCATCTTTGCATTCAAAGTGTTATGTGTTTGAACAATATGAATATTCTAAGAATCAAGCAAAAGAACATAGTGCAAGAATAGAAAGTAAATCTTAACAACAGAGTAAATGAAATTTTGTAAGGCATAATGGAAGGAAAAGATATCATATATAAACATAATTAACACAATTTAAACTAAATTTTTAAAATGAATATTCAAAACTTACTCGAGGTACAATGACGAATGACGAATAGATGGTAAGCAAATTGTAAGTGTTATAATGGTTTATCTTTTTGGGTAAAATGATTTACTGTTCAACCCTTTTTTTGGTTATTTTTAAAGAGTTAAGGGTGGTTGGGAAGGGAGATAAGACTT
>NC_081550.1:3939155-3943925 GCF_901000735.1 Corylus avellana
ATGAATGTCACCAGCACCCTCTCTTCCATGCTGTAAGTTCCGATGAAAAGTGCAATGCTTGTGATATGCCAAACCATAATTCCAGTGGTGTATTTGTATGCACTGAATGCAATTTTGCCTTGGGTTTTGAATGTGCAACACTCCCGCTCAAAGCTAAGTATGAATATGACCTACACCCCCTCTCGCTCACTTGCGCTGCACAAAATGATTCTGAAGAATATTATTGTTTAATTTGCGAAGAAGAAAGAAATTCAAATTATTGGTTCTATTACTGTGTAGAATGCAACTTTACTGCTCATCCTCAATGCGTGGTTGGGAGGCATCCCTACATTAAGTATGAAAGAAATTTTGCTCATAAAAACCACCAGCACCCTCTCACTTTTGCTAAAGACTCTCGTCGATGTGATGCTTGTGGTGAACCTTGTGAGAAAGATCTGGGCGTAAACTGCGCACAGTGCAAATCCACTATCCATTTGTGGAAGAAATGTTTTGATAAATGGAGAATAAAATAACTTCTCAGAGAAATATTACAGCCGGCCATAAAGAGATTTCGAAGTCATTCAAAGTTCGACATTAATAGACCTCAGAAACTCATCCACTCACCCAAACAACAGAAGATCGAGCCCCATCGTCAGCCTCCAACTCACATGGTCTCTGTCATTGGCGTGAATCAAACCTCATACGATCGATGATCATCATTGACTTGTATACAGGTACTGTGAGGTCACATTCTATGGCCATCAAATTGCTTATCAAATGATGAACACTTGATTATTTTTTTTCATGCGTTTTTTAATGTATTGTTGTTGTTGTTCTTTTGTTCATAAATATCTGCTGCAGCCATGGCACTCATGATGTCATGGCTGCAGATCACCAATGATCATCTGCAGACTGCATTTACATCTTCTGTCTTTCATCCCATTCAAAGTCATTCTGATCCAACACTTCTGAATGTGTTTCTTAAAAGTGTTTGATCAAAATTACACATACCTTAACATAGTCATCGATCCCACACGTACTGAATCATTTGCAACGATTATCTTCTGCATTTCATCCCATTTGAAACCAGGATTAGAATGGAGTCCCTTTTTAAGATCCCATACTGCTTCTTCCAAGTTCTAAGGCGATTCCTAATGTGTTCTTTTGTCAAAACAAGCCCAAAATTTTCATTCAAGGCTGTAAGTGCTGCTCTCTATGCTGCAGGCTTCAAAAGAAATTATATGCAATACAATTTTTTTTTATATTCTATTCGTTACCTTTTCTGGTTTGAACCAAAAAAAAGAAAAGAAAAACCCAGGTTGCTTATCCACAAGCACAGAACAAACGTTGCTTATCCATGGTTACGCACCTTCACCCTCTCCAATACATTCTCAAGTGGTCATTGGTGTGCACTATCGCCCACCAGCATATGGCATAGCCGAATCCGAACCATCACCAAGTTATGCAATTTCCCAAAAAATCTCTTCTTTTTTTTTTTCCCCAAAAAACCAAACAAACAAAATAAAATAAAATTTCGGGCTAAATGAGTTCCAGCTAGCCTTGTTGATCTATTTTATATTCTTTTTTTTTCATGATATATAGGCTTTTCTATTATTTTCATTATAAGATAATTTTCTAATTATTATTTTTCCTTTATGTTTTAAAATTATTTTAGTTAGTAAACACAAAAGAAAACAAATTATGTATTTCCTTCCATTGGCTTTACACAAATTATGTATCTCAATCTACAAACCTTGAAACATTAGAAATATTCTAGACAAAAAAGTACAAAGTATGATGACACACTGACATATAATAAAGACACACACACACACACACATATATATATATATATATATATATATATATATAAAACACAAACAAGCGTAAATGAGGATGATATCAATGGGTAACCCAAAAATCTAATTTAGATGGTCATAAACTCTTAGAAACATTCTTAATTTGCACACCTTTGAACCATCTATGCCTTTCTTTTTCTTTCTTTTTTGTTCAATTGTGCTGACATTTCTTTCTCTACACGCTTATTATTATTACAAGTTTGAAGGAAATATTCTCTAACTCATTTAAAATAGTGTCAAGTACTACTATAAACATCTAAAATGGACATTAAATTCTTAACTTCATTAATAATAGTTAGTAAACTTAGATTGAATTGAATGTACATTTTAAATGTTTATAGACACTTGACAGTATTTTAAATGAGTTTGAGAATATTTTCTTCAGATTAATTTGGAAGAAATTTATGTTCATGTCTCTCATCACGTGGTTTTAAATAACTTAAGATTTTTGGTAAATTGTGTTTTGTCCTTTAGGATAGGATTTGTTTGGATAGGATAGGAAATGTGCATAGTTATCTATGATTTAAAAAAAGAGAAATGACATAGACACAACTTTTTGGTACAATTTTGACCCAACTTTTCTCTTATGTGGTCATTTTTTTTTAAAAAAAAAAAACAAAAAAAAAAAAATCTGAAGTAATATCATCCTATGTGGTCCTTTTTTTATTTGGTATTTTTTTTTTAAAAAAAATAAATTATTTTTCTTCATAATAATGACCTTTAAAAATAAAAAAAATAAAAAAAGATAATTTTTCTGAAAAAAAAAAAAAAATACCAAATAAAAAGTAATGCAAAAAATTGTGTTTATCATTCTTCTTTAAAAAAAGTCATGGATAACGCATCTGTGCCCCACTTTGCCGGCCAATGCTGGCTTTTGATATGATATGGGATAAATTATGTGAAAAAGTTGGCTTATTATATGCACATTTCCAACCAAACAATCTCTTCGATCAGCTTCATTCTATTTATGTGGTCTATCGCATGCCGTGTCGTGTGCGTATGTTTGCTTTGGTGCACGACTGTGAAAGCTTGAAGAGGCTAGGTAATTATAATAAACATTTTGGTAAATTTTTTTTAAAAAAATATGCAACGAAAAAACTATTCATTTAAAAAATATAAACAATAATTACTACAAATTGGGCGCCGGCCAAAGTATTGAGATTATTCTTAGATTAATGTGTTTTACCCATTTCTAAATGTTAAGAAATTTGATCAAAATAGTTCAATGAATGAAGTTCAAATTGTATTAATTCTAGATCGACTAACACCTTCTACTGTAATAAAACATCTTACAACATATTAAACCCTTCAAAAGGGACCAGAAACGCTCAGATTTTTCTTTATTAGCGCAGATTCTCCCGGCCCGCGCCTTCGGGTGCCGCAATGGCATCATCTTGATCCACCGAGCTGGCTAGCCTCGGTGATCCTTGAGCATCATAAATTAGTCCGCAATGGCATCATCTCAACCCAAAATATCTCTGTTTCTCGTTACCAAGAAATCCTAATCCATCAAACCCACAAACTGATCGTTTTTTCTTCCTTCTCCCCTAATTAATATGAGCTTGTACCCCGCGCAATGCACGGGTTGTTTATTAAAATGACATGACGGAAAAAAATAATAATAATTAGTGGGTGAATAAATGACTGGAAAAAAGAAAAAAAAAATGGAGTTTGAGTTTGAGTTTTTTGTGAGCATTAAACTTCTCAAAAAAGATCCATTGTGAGCATTAAACCCCACTACCTATTCTCGATGCAACAAATATCAAATAATGAGCCTAAGGAAATATTTTGCAAATTATTTTATGATGACAGAATATTTTGGCATGACAGATTATTAATATTAGACTTTTAATTAGACCTATGGTTAATTTGGCCATTTTCCATGACTTAGTTCTGCCAAATCTTCATATTACCAATGGACATATTGCTTCTTTTATGTTATAATATAACGTGTTATTTTTTACCCATGTTATATTCTAATATAACATTCACGCAATAATGAGCTGAAGAACAATTTTTCATTCATGAGTTTAAGGAAATATGTTTGAAATTATTTAATTAGGACATTATTTTGAACAGATATCAAATAGTTATTGCAAGAAGCAAAAATGAGGCAATGTGAATAAGTATTAACTATATATAGTAAAAGTTCAAGCATGCAAATTATGATTAAGTGGAGTTATTTTCCAATTTATTTTCTATAAGTTGTTTCTACTTTCTGTTTTTTCTACATTAATTCGGGTTTGAAGGCCAAATTTTGAACTATAAATAATAAACGTTTTGAGATAATGAAGAGAGAAAGCTCATGTAAAAACTGCAGAAAAATTCCAAATGAGAGTATCTATCAAAATGTACGTTCTAAAACTTTTTGGGTTCTTATTATCATAAAAAATCATAAAAAATCTTTTAATGATTTATAAAATTGGAATCGGTTATAAATTAAATTAATATTAAAAGCATTTACAAAGAAAAAAGTGATTAAAACACTGCAATAGAAATTGAAAGCGAGAAAAAAAAATGAAAAGGCATTAACGGATTATAAGTAATTAATTCAAGAAATCATTTAGCTTTTGAGGGAAAAGTTAGAACTATATATATATATATATATATATATATATATATATTTTAACCAAATTTTTTTTAAAAAAAATATTTCTTTTTTTAAGTTTTTCTTTTCTTGGTTCACGCATCACGTACGTGGGCACATATTCGTCAACCTTTATATTCTTTGTCTTTTTAAGTAAAAATTAAAATAATAATAATAATAATTATTAATTCCATGTGCAAGCCTTCACGTTCTTTTAAGCAAAAATTAAAATAATAATAATTATTAATTCCATGTGCAAGCCTTCACGTTATTTTAAGCAAAAATTAAAAAAATAATAATAATAATTAATTCCATGTGCAGGCCTTCACGTTATTTTAAGCAAAA
>NC_081550.1:3944025-3947592 GCF_901000735.1 Corylus avellana
AAGTGGGTACTCTTCTTACGTGTGCCAAACATACTTTAAGCTAAATTAAAGCTCCATTAATTACCTATCAAATTCACCTTTTTTGTTTTTCTCAAACAAGGGCAAATCATCATTAATCCACCACGTCAAAAACACAAATTGAACCATCAAATTCAATCCATTCGGCATCAAAACCAGAAAATGAACCTCACGTTAACATCAGTAGGCTAAGAATTTTCCAAAAATCAATGTAACACATAAAGCAGCTGCCAGCAAAAACCCTAGGTTAAGGCAATGGTTTTGTCTTAAGATGACCTTGTACATTTAAAAAAAAAAAAATTTATTAAGGGCATTTTTGTTATTGGGAGACATATTGTTTGTCAATTAAGCGATAATTTTTAGGGTATATTGTCAAAATTGAAAGTTTTGAAAATATATTATCAATTAGGTGGTAACTTAAGGAAGATATTGTGGATGCTAGCTCCGGATGGTTTGTAAGCTAATTAACTAAAATCCAAAATAGATAGGTGACATCAAACTTGAGGTTTGGATTTAAATCTCATATAGATTTTTAATTCATTCCTACATATTTCATTTCAAATTTATATTGCATTTAGTATATGTTTATCCAAATTATTCTTTTCTCACAATATTGACAGTGTGACTTAAGATAAAAAAAGAAAATATGAAGAAATTAATTAAGTTGTAATTAACGAAACTGCACCAATCTTAGCCAAAAAATAGAAAAAACAAAAAAGAAAAAGAATAATGTACTAGTCCTTCAAAATATCCATCGCATGCAGCATTAATTGTCAACAAGGTTGGATAAGGTCTTTAACTAACCATTTGACATTGCAAAACTCTTGGCGTGAAGACCAACCACCTGACAGAGGATCACCGTCCTCGATCGGCGTCCAGACCACTATTTCAGCAGATCGATCAGTGAGCATTCCCTCTTGATCCGTTGTGATTCGGAGTGGGAAAGATAGAGATGGAGGAGATCCAACATTTTAGCCACGAGGAGCATCCCTTGATGTTTGTGGAAGAGTTTGAAAATGATGATGAGGAGATTCAAGTTATTGTTTGCTCAGGTTGCGATCAATCTATTTACGCTCCTGCCTACAAATGCTCTCACTGCAACTTCTTCCTTCACAAGTCCTGCGCCGAGTTACCCCCTGAGATACAACACCATTTGCATCCAAACCACACCCTCGTTCTTGTTGCGCCATCAAATAGTAGATTGTGTGATGCCTGTCGTAGGGATTGCGAAAGATGCTTCGCTTACAGGTGCCATCGTTGCAATTTTGACCTTGACATTGCGTGTGCTTCCGGTTGGCGAACTAATCCTGACGACTGTCACCAACACGAATTCGTTCCCATCTTTCAACACATCCACTTCACTTGTGAACTCTGTGGTGATGAGGATCGCAACAGCGCGGCCCAGGTATGTCGCATTTGTCAACTCTTGGCTCACTATCTTTGTACTCTGAGGCCACGTACCATCAAAATTATGGCAGATCGTCATTTGCTCACTCTCATCCATTCACCTTCTAAAGTCATCAAGGAGCACCACGATCTACTATTCTGTAACCTCTGCTATAAACAGATCAACCTCAACTATGCGGGTTATTATTGTCAACTATGTGATTTCATAGCCCACTTGAAATGCGCACAGAGAAATTCAATTGGAACAAGTAGTGATACCAAAGACGACTCAAGCATAGAAGAGGAGGGGGGTATCGACTTTGAAGAGGGTGAAGAACTTGAGGAGCTCAAACATTTCCATCATGAACATAACTTATTCCTCAGCCGCAACCAAGTGGAGGTTCATCATGAACATAAGCTGTGTGAAGGTTGTGTGAAATCAATTTCTGCCCCCATTTTATAGTTGTCAGCAATGCAATTACTTTCTCCATAGCAAATGTGCTAGACTACCCTTAAAGAAGCGGCATCCAACACACCTACATCTGCTTACCCTCGGCGCATGGGGAAACCTGTACTTTGACGGCCTCAAATTTTGTTATGCTTGTGTTCGTCTAAGCCATGGCTTCGCTTATGTGTGTAACGAATGTCTCTATAGCATTGACATCCGATGCTCTTTGATTTCGAAAACTTTTCGACATGAATGTCACCAACACTCTCTCTTCCATGCTGTAAGTTCTGATGAAAAGTGCAATGCTTGTGATCCGCCAAGCTCTAATTCCAGTGGTGTATTTGTATGCACCGAATGCAATTTTGCCTTGGGTTTTGAATGTGCAACACTCCCACTCAAAGCTAAGTATGAATTTGACCCACATCCCCTCTCGCTCACTTGCGTTGCAGAAAATGATTCTAAAGAATATTATTGTTTAATTTGCGAAGAAAAAAGAAATTCAAACCATTGGTTTTATTGCTGTATAGAATGCAACTTTGTTGCTCATCCTCAATGCATAGTTGGGAGCTATCCGTACATCAAGTATGGAAGAACTTTTGATCATGAATAGCACCAACACCCTCTCACTTTTGTCCGAAGAACTAAAGACTCTCGTCCATGTGATGTTTGTGGTAAAAGTTTTGGGGAAAATGTGGGCCTAAACTGCACACAATGCAAATCCTTTATCCATTTCGGGTGCGTGTATTGATAAATGGAGAATAAAATTACTTCTTAGAGAAATATTACAGCCATAAAGAGATTTGGACGTCATTCAAAGTTCGACATTAATAGACCTCAGAAACTCATCCACTCACCCAAACAACAGAAGATCGAGCCTCATCGTCAGCCTTCAACTCACATGGTCTCTGTCATTGGCGTGAATCAAACCTCATACGATTGATGATCATCATTGAATTGTATACAGGTAGGTACTGTGAGGTCACATTCTACGGCCATCAAATTGCTTATCAAATGATGAACAATTGATTACTTTTTTTCATGCGTTTTTTAATGTATTGTTGTTGTTGTTCTTTTGTTCATAAATATCTGCTGCAGCCATGGCACTGATGATGTCATGGCTGCAGATCACCAATGATCATCTGCAGACTGCATTTACATCTTCTGTCTTTCATCCCATTCAAAGTCATTCTGATCCAACACTTCTGAATGTGTTTCTTAAAAGTGTTTGATCAAAATTACACATACCTTAACATAGTCATCGATCCCACACGTACTGAATCATTTGCAACGATTATCTTCTGCATTTCATCCCATTTGAAACCAGGATTAGAATGGAGTCCCTTTTTAAGATCCCATACTGCTTCTTCCAAGTTCTAAGGCGATTCCTAATGTGTTCTTTTGTCAAAACAAGCCCAAAATTTTCATTCAAGGCTGTAAGTGCTGCTCTCTATGCTGCAGGCTTCAAAAGAAATTATATGCAATACAATTTTTTTTTATATTCTATTCGTTACCTTTTCTGGTTTGAACCAAAAAAAAGAAAAGAAAAACCCAGGTTGCTTATCCACAAGCACAGAACAAACGTTGCTTATCCATGGTTACGCACCTTCACCCTCTCCAATACATTCTCAAGTGGTCATTGGTGTGCACTATCGCCCACCAGCATATGGCATAGCCGAATCCGAACCATCACCAAGTTATGCAATTTCCCAAAAAAT
>NC_081550.1:3947692-3949625 GCF_901000735.1 Corylus avellana
GAACTCGCCTATTCCTTCCTTCTGGTTGCACATTTTTCAGTTTCCCTTCACCTGAAATATCGTAAAACCAAAATAAACACGATTGATAAGAAAGAAATGAACGAGGAGTCCTAAACCACCAATGAAACAGTAGAAAACCAAAAAGAGTCCTCCAAGAATTAAAGAAAAACTCGTTCTTATTAGCCGTCAGAACTGAAATTTCTCAGATTGATCCTTTTATCTTTCACTTTCTCATTCTCAGTTTCTTTCTTGTTTTCATCAAATCACTCGCACGATAATGGAACGAACTTTAAGAAATTAAAATTTACTCAAAGAATCAAAAGAAATGCTAACTCTGTAATGTTCTCTACCAGTTATTAAAACAAAAGGTCAAGAAATCAACAACGAAAGAATACTTTCTTTTTTTTTTCACTAATTCCATTAAATAGTTGCAAGTAAGATAAGCCAAATAAACACCCTGTTGCAGATTCAATCCAATATTGGACTCGAAATAAAAAAATAAACCCAAATAGATAAAAACAAAATAAACCCAAAAAGAAAATTGACTAATCTCAAAAAGAAAAACCTAGTTGCAGATTCAATCCAAAGTGCGAAATAATCAAAAACCAAGAAACATTTCACAAAAGCAAACAGAACATAAATTCCAACGAACACTCAAAACACCCAAAAACGAAAATCCAGTTCATAATCAATCTGCTAGTTCGAAAGAAATAAAAAACCAAGATATCACAAAAACTAACAGATAAAAAAATGCCTCAAAAACGAGTTGGAAGTACCTCCGGGTTGTTGCAGAGGAACAATAGCTCTTGATGCCATTTCTTTTTCTTGTTGTTGCTCTTGAGTGTTATAGCCAAAAACTCCTCCAAAGCTCGACAACAACGACGACAGAAACCCTTGGAGGCGACTGTTGCGCGTCTCTCCTTCGTCAGCGTCTGTGGTCGCCACTTCGTTGACCCCAAATCTCTCTCTCTCTCTCAAGTTTCTCTCTCCCAGATTCTATTGATTTCTTTCCCTCTGAGACGACTTCTTTTGCTTTCGGCTTCGCTGTGTTGCTTTCAAATTTTCTTCAGGATTTTGAATTTTAAAGAACGCTCAATGAGAAATATATGAAAGTCTGCAAGCCCAACGGTCTTATTCTTTATCGAAATCAGGCCGTTGGATGGATGTGAAATCCAACGGTTGGGTATTCTTCTCCTATTTGGCAACTCACGCTTTTTTGATTCGGAAATTTCTAGCCGTTAGGCGGCACCGCTACGGGTCGTTCGGGTGGGTACCGTGGGTTTCAGTATTTCGGGTCGCTCCAATTTGTTGATATTTTGTGCCCCATTGTCAATGCACCCAAACCATCCTATCAATCGATATTTAAAACTTAGGAGTAAATGAGATTTTTTTTTTTTTTTTTTTTTTGGTAAAATGAGACTTTGATTATCCATTGTAGGTAGATGGGTTGATTGGTTCGGATTTTTTATTTTTAGTTTACTCTACGTGAACCATTTGTGGCCAGTTACTTATTAAAAAAAAAACAATTAGCGATATACTATAATTCTATCTAATATTCATTCAACAATATTATAATTATGTTGAATATAAGAGTAGTGCTATCACGCACGCCAGCGTGAGTGCACAGTGTCTCACGTTGGTGTGAACAGTAACTAAAAGTTATTGTTTCAACATTTTTTTAATATTTTTTTTTTGTTTCTGTTCATACCAACGTGAGACACTGTATACTCACGCTGGCGTGCATAATATCACCACTCTGAATATAATTATCTAGCGCTAATGTGATCCCATTATTTGATGATAAAAGGAGCAAAAGGCAAATTAAGGGTCACAAGTCTTTTGCTACAAAAATCACGAAATACATGTCAATTTAATATATTAAATTTGAAGAAATTCCTCCAACTAACTTGAAAAAAAAAAAAAAAAAAAAAAA
>NC_081550.1:3949725-4045892 GCF_901000735.1 Corylus avellana
TGGGTACTCTTCTTACGTGTGCCAAACATACTTTAAGCTAAATTAAAGCTCCATTAATTACCTATCAAATTCACCTTTTTTGTTTTTCTCAAACAAGGGCAAATCATCATTAATCCACCACGTCAAAAACACAAATTGAACCATCAAATTCAATCCATTCGGCATCAAAACCAGAAAATGAACCTCACGTTAACATCAGTAGGCTAAGAATTTTCCAAAAATCAATGTAACACATAAAGCAGCTGCCAGCAAAAACCCTAGGTTAAGGCAATGGTTTTGTCTTAAGATGACCTTGTACATTTAAAAAAAAAAAAATTTATTAAGGGCATTTTTGTTATTGGGAGACATATTGTTTGTCAATTAAGCGATAATTTTTAGGGTATATTGTCAAAATTGAAAGTTTTGAAAATATATTATCAATTAGGTGGTAACTTAAGGAAGATATTGTGGATGCTAGCTCCGGATGGTTTGTAAGCTAATTAACTAAAATCCAAAATAGATAGGTGACATCAAACTTGAGGTTTGGATTTAAATCTCATATAGATTTTTAATTCATTCCTACATATTTCATTTCAAATTTATATTGCATTTAGTATATGTTTATCCAAATTATTCTTTTCTCACAATATTGCCAATGTGATTTAAGATTAAAAAGAAAATATGAAGAAATTAATTAAGTTGTAATTAACAAAACTGCACCAATCTTAGCCAAAAAAATAAAAAAAGAAAAAAAAGAAAAAAGAAAAAGAATAATGTACTAGTCCTTCAAAATATCTATCACAGCAATAATTGTCAACAAGGTTGCATAAGGTCTAATATGATCGGCGTCCAGACCACTATTTCACCAGATCGATCAGTGAGCATTCCCACTTGATCCGTTGTGATTCGGAGTGGGCAAGATAGAGATGGAGGAGATCCAACATTTTAGCCACGAGGAACATCCCTTGCTGTTTGTGGAAGAGTTTGAAAATGATGATGAGGAGATTCAAGTTATTGTTTGCTCAGGTTGCGATCAATCTATTTACGCTCCTGCCTACAAATGCTCTCACTGCAACTTCTTCCTTCACAAGTTCTGCGCCGAGTTATCCCCTGAGATACAACACGTTGGGCATCCAAACCACACCCTTGTTCTCCAAAAACCATCAGAGTCTAGATTTTGTGATGCCTGCCGTAGGTACTGCAAAAGATGCTTCTTCTACCACTGCAATAGTTGCGATTTCGACATTGACATCGAATGTGCTTCCAATTGGCGAAGTAATACTGACGACGGTCACCAACACGAATTCGTTCCCATCTTTCAACACATCCACTTCACTTGTGAACTCTGTGGTAATGAGGATCGCAACAGCGTTGCCCAGGTATGTCGCATTTGTCAACTCTTGGCTCACACTCTTTGTACTCTGAGGCCACGTACCATCAAAATTATGGCAGATCGTCATTTGCTCACTCTCATCCATTCACTTGCTAAAGTCATCAAGGAGCACCACGATCTGCTATTCTGTAACCTCTGCTATAAACAGATCAACCTCAAGTATGCGGGTTATTATTGTCAACAATGTGATTTCGTAGCCCACTTGGAATGCGCACACGACAATTCAATTGGAGCAAGTAGTGATACCATAGACGACTCAAGCATAGAGGAGGAGGAGGGTATCGACTTTGAAGAGGGTGAAGAACTTGAGGAGCTCAAACATTTCCATCATGAACATGACTTATTCCTCAGCCGCAACCAAGTGGAGGTTCATCATGTACATAAGCTGTGTGAAGGTTGTGTGCAATCAATTTCTGCCCCATTTTATAGTTGTCAGCAATGCAATTACTTTCTCCATAGCAAATGTGCTAGACTACCCTTAAAGAAGTGGCATCCAAAACACCCACATCTGCTTACCCTCTCCGCAAGGGGAAGGGAAAACTACTTTGACGGCCTGATCATAAGTTGCGCTGCTTGTGATCGTGTAAGCCATGGCTTTGGTTATATGTGTCACGTATGTCCCTATAGCATTGACATCCGATGCTCTTTGATTCCGAAAACTTTTCGACATGAATGTCACCAACACCCTCTCTTCCATGCTGTAAGTTCCGATGAAAAGTGCAATGCTTGTGATATGCAAGAATATAATTCCGGTGGTGTATTTGTATGCACCGAATGCAATTTTGCCTTGGGTTTTGAATGTGCAACACTCCCACTCAAAGCTAAGTATGAATATGACCCACATCCCCTCTTGCTCACTTGCGCTGCACAAAACGATTCTGAAGAATATTATTGTCTAATTTGCGAAGAAGAAAGAAATTCAAACCATTGGTTTTATTACTGTGTAGAATGCAACTTTGCTGCTCATCCTCAATGTGTAGTTGGGATCCATCCATACATCAAGTATGGAAGGACTTTTGATCATGAACGGCACCAACACCCTCTCACTTTTGTCCGAAGAACTAAAGACGTCTCTCGTCCATGTGATGCTTGTGGTCAAACTTTTAAGAACAATTGGGGCCTAAACTGCACACAATGCAAATCCTTTATCCATTTCATGAGTGCATGTTTTGATAAATGGAGAATAAAATAACTTCTTAGAGAAATATTACAGCCGGCCATAAAGAGATTTCGAAGTCATTCAAAGTTCGACATTAATAGACCTCAGAAACTCATCCACACAACCAAACAACAGAAGATCGAGCCCCATCGTCAGCCTCCAACTCACATGGTCTCTGTCATTGGCGTGAATCAAACCTCATACGATCGATGATCATCATTGAATTGTATACAGGTAGGTACTGTGAGGTCACATTCTATGGCCATCAAATTGCTTATCAAATGATGAACAATTGATTACTTTTTTTCGTGCGTTTTTTAATGTATTGTTGTTGTTGTTCTTTTGTTCATAAATATCTGCTGCAGCCATGGCACTGATGATGTCATGGCTGCAGATCACCAATGATCATCTGCAGACTGCATTTACATCTTCTGTCTTTCATCCCATTCAAAGTCATTCTGATCCAACACTTCTGAATGTGTTTCTTAAAAGTGTTTGATCAAAATTACACATACCTTAACATAGTCATCGATCCCACACTGGATCATTTGCAACGATTATCTTCTGCATTTCATCCCATTTGAAACCAGGATTAGAATGGAGTCCCTTTTTAAGATCCCATACTGCTTCTTCCAAGTTCTAAGGCTATTCCTAATGTGTTCTTTTGTCAAAACAAGCCCAAAATTTTCATTCAAGGCTGTAAGTTCTGCTCTGTGTGCTGCAGGCTTCAAAGGAAATTATGTGCAATTAATGCAATTTTTTTTTTTTATTCTATTCGTTACCTTTTCTGGTTTGAACCCAAAAAAAAAAAAAAAACTCCGGTTGCTTATCCACAAGCACAGAACAAACGTTGCTTATATCCATGGTTACGCACCTTCACCCTCTCCACTAAATTCTCAAGTGGTCATTGGTGTGCACAATCGCCCACCAGCATATGGCATAACCATCACCAAATTATGCAATTCCCCAAAAAACCTCTTTTTTTTTTTTCCCCAAAAAACCAAACAAACAAAATAAAATAAAATTTGGGGCAAATTGTGTTCCAGCTAGCCTTGTTGATCCATTTTATATTTTTTTTCATGATATATTGGCTTTTCTAGTATTTGTATTATAAGATAATTTTCTAATTATTATTTTTTCCTTTATGTTTTAAAATTATTTTAGTTACTAAACACATAAGAAAACAAATTATGTATTTCCTTCCGTCGGCTTTACACAAATCTCAATCTACAAACCTAGAAACATTAGAAATCTAGACAAAAAAGTACCAAGTATGATGACACACCGACATATAATAAAGATACACATATATGTTTATATATATAAACACAAACAAGCGTAAATGAGGATGATATCAATCGGTAACCCAAAAATCTAATTTAGATTGTCATAATATACTCTTAGAAGTATTCTTAATTTGCACACCATTGAACCATCTGTGCCTTTTTTTTTTTTTTTTTTTTGTTCAATTGTGCTGACATTTCTTTCTCTACACACTTATTATTATTATTATTATTATTAGGGGGAACTTCACTTATCCCCCTATACTTTCGTGCTTTTTGCAGACACCCCTCTATTGTTCAAAACCTCTCACTTTGATGTATCCAACTTTCGTTTCCTTTCACTTTGCCCCTTCCGTTAGGATTTTCTGTTAAATCCTAACGGAAAGGGTGAAAAATTACAATTGTGCCCTTATTTTTTATTAAAAAATAATTTTTTTTTTTAAAAAAAAATTTTTTAAAAAAAAATTAGGGGTAGAAAGGTCTTTTTAACTGCAAAAGCTAACGGTAGGGGGTATTTGAAAGGAAACGAAAGTTTGATACACCAAAGTGAGAGATTTTGAACAATGGGAGGGTGTCTGCAAAAAGCAAGAAAGTATAGGAGGGGTAAGTGAAATTTCCCCTTATTATTATTATTATTTGTTTCTAATGGCATTTTTTGCATAGATTACCCTTCATTTTTTTTTTTAATTTTTAAAATTATGTGTATTATATGTTAGTTTGGCCCCTACAATAATGATTTTCTAGCTTCGCCATTGTAAATGGGGTGGCTTGGCCAACATCAAGCTGGCCATAGGGTGTGCTTGAGTCACCCCCTATTTTTTCTTGATTTTTTCTTTTGTATTGATTTTTTTTTTTTTTTACAATTTACCCCTTCCTGGAAGCATTTTTGGGAGTTTTGGTGGTTAAAAGTCAGGCGCTTTGCACGTTACTCATATTTCATCCAAAAGACAAAAAAACTAAAAAGATGGCTAACTCGTCATAGTTTGATAATTTGTGGGTGTTGAATTTTGACGGCTAAAACACAAAAGCAATCATACTTTCTCGGGGAGGGGAGCGTGTCAAGTGTATTTTTCCCATATAGTCTTATCATTCTTGTGAAAAGAAAAGGAAAAAGAAAAAAGAAAAAAGAAAAATGAATCCTTAATCCCAATGGCACAACTTTTCTGGAGATTTTACATATTAAAAAAAAAAAAATCACAAGTTACATAGAATATGTAAATCAGAAAACCATAAATGGCAATAAAGATGAAAAAGCACAAACATAAAATGCCCCTACACTAACATGGACAAGCTTAGCAAAAACAAAACACATGATACAAGGAAAGAAGGCAATTATTTTGGAAGCACTTGGTGCTTGCTGATCACGACCGTTGAACTCAACTCAGAAAATCTTGCAATGCCTCGACAATGGAACCCCACCACAGCAAATAAACCATCAATTTCCTTTCAACACAATGAATGCAACCACGGCAACACCAAAGGACTCCAACATTCCATGCCCGCTAAGACTTACAGCAGCAGCCTCGTCCACTTTGGCAGCGTCAGAGGGACTCTCCGGAGCATCCTCCTTTGTCGTCTTAGGCTTCGACGCTGCTGGTACTGGAGCTGCAGCTACTTTTTTAGGCTTAGGATTGAAAATGTCCAGCGGAAGAAGCACTTTGCTCACCTGATAAATAACAAGTTGGTCATCCGAATACACTGTGCCGCCCAATGTGGTGTTCACAAGGCCAGTCGAGATGTTCACTTGGTTTCCAGCGGTGGTAATGTTTAGAGGAAACGCACCGGCATCTCCGGCTTCAGTCGGCACTGGATTGCTCAAGGTTTGGAAGTTTGAGAGAGCAACAACGGTGTTCAAGATATGAAATTGTATTAATTGGGTCTTTTGCAGGTCAGATAGAGAGTTTATGGTGCCCGGTTTAAGGTTCGAAAATGCGGAATCAATAGGAGCAAAGATGGTAAACCCAATGTTGGAATTATTGAGCTGCCCATAAAGTTGCTTAGCCACACCTGTGCTCTTTAAGAGGCGAACAAAGACCGAGTACCCATGAGCCTTTTCGAGGATTTTGGGGACGTCGGTGGGACCTTTCTGCACCGGGACCAGGGCGGGCTGGGCTGGGGCTTTGGCCGGCTGGACTGGGGGAATGGCGGGCTGAGCTGGGGGATTTGCGGGTTGAGCCGGAGGATTGGCGGGCTGGGCCGGGGCATTGGCGGGCTGGACTGGAGCCGCAGCCGGCTGGGCTGAAGTTGTGATGCAATGGAAGAGAAACACAAGAAGAATTGAGAGGGAGGAGATAGCCTGTTTGGTCATATTTGAAGTGTTGCTTTGTTTGCTTGGGAAATTGAGAATTGGAAGTGAGTGTTTGATATGAGTGGGAAGGAGGAGAGGGGTTTTATTGAGGGCGGGAGAGAGTACTGTAGTTAGGTGAAAGGGTAGAATTATAGTTACAAATCATTAGTTGTTTGCAGCTTATCTGTCTTGGAAAGGTGGAGGGAGTGAATGGATAGAATGAGAGCTTTCGCTGGTTTTGCTTGGGAAGGCAGGAAAGAGAGAGTGTATCTCAATTTGATGTGCGGGCGAAAAAGAGATGAATATATATAATTGCTTTGCTTTCACAGACAAAATTGCTGTGGCATCCACCCCTACGGAAGTACGTAGTTGATCCAATTTTTTTTTTTTTTTTTAAAAGAGAGTATGTTAAGCTTTTATTTTCGTTCATTTCATTTGATAAAGACCTCATGAGTTGGTTCATTTCACAAACACATAAACATTGCATCAACTATATTGGTTTTTGTCGGCTTAATAAAATAAACGCCAATAAAAAGTTAAAACTTTTTTGACGATGTTGTGAGTGCACTTGTGAGTATTATGTCACACAGTGAGAAAATATAAAAAAAAATTAGTGTTTAATATATTTAAGTCGACCTTAGCTCATTAGCTTAGGCTTTTGGGCTAAAATTGTGTTCAATTAATTATATTAATGTACTCTGGGTAAAAACTCCATAACCACTTTATCTTTCAACAAATGGTATCAGAGCCATGGTTACAGTGAGGGGGAGTTGGATCAATGTGAAGAGACTCACAAGTGAGGAGAAGATTATTGTGAGTGCACTTGCCAGTGTTGTGTCCCACATTGAGAAAATATAAAAGAAAAAGTGTACTTTTTGGCCTTAGGCTTTTGGACTAGAGTTGTGTTCAATTATGTATATTAATGTATTTTTCGTAAAAACTTCATAAGTCGACAACAAATTTTATGAACCACCCAAGGCCAAAATGGTTGTGCAGGCCGGCTAGCCTTCCTCTGCCACCAACTTACTTTCCCTCCTTCCTCTACAACTCATCACCACCTTCTTTTATGAAACTGATCACGGCGGCTACCTCTTCCTCAATGTGGACACATAATTGACTCATATATACACAAAGTAAAAACACTTCGAACGATAATGTGAGAACTCTCTCCCTTCGCCAAACTAGCTTGATGAAGAATTTTATGATCGCGATGAGCATGTTTAGCAGCAGAGCTAAAAAATTACCAAATTAAAAATATAATAAATGTAATTTAAAAATAAAAAAAAATGAATGTTTTTCAACTGCAACCGTTAGGTTTCCACAACTAGAGTTTTAGAATGATATTCTTTAACAGCCCTTTTAAGATTTGAAGTTTTGTCATTAAAATTCAACAGTGTATTACTTTTTGAAATATCAAATGTTTTTTTTTTTTTTTTTAATAGATAGTTTTTAATTTGGACATTGTGATTCATATATATATATGGAATAAATATAATTATGGAATAAATTATATACAGCAAAAGTGTTTACTTTTTTGCTTTGATTATGAACACTACCCAACTTTTTTTTTTAAAACATATATCTTTCGTAATTTTCTACAAGCTAATATTATATGAATCATATAATATTCTCTAAGTAGCAAATAGTACTTGATGGGTGATGCAATCAAATAGTACTTGATGGTTGATGCAATCAAAATAACATATCATTTTTGCCTTATTTACTAACCAGAGAAAAGGAGAAGGTTACCAATAATTCAATACAAAGCTTTAGAAGGATTTTTTTTTTTTTTTTTTTTTTGACTTTGGTTTTCAAAAGATCAAGTGAGCCTCTCTTAAAAGTTTTTATTTTTTTTTAAATAACAAATGTGTAGAGGCCATTTTCAAACTTTTTCTTAAATAAATAAATAAAAATTGAAAGGCTTGTAGTGGCCATACTGCCATAGCCCCCATAGGCCCAAATGTGGTTCCGCCATTGAGCATGTTGTAGCAACCGCTAGAACAATAATTATATTACTCTTGGCAGGCAATATCTAGCTTGAATTTAAAGTATGTTTAAGATTGCGTTAAAGAGCTTAAAAAATATTTTTAGTGCCTAAAAAACTATACCAAAGTTAGAAAACAAATAGAAGAGTTGTAACCAAGGCTAGCAAATTCATCACCGCTAACCGCACTAAGCTTCTTGGAAAGAGTCGGTATTGTGTATGGTGATTGCCCTTCTACTATCTACAGCAACACCACCTACACGTGGTAAAAAATCCACCATCGATGCATCCAAGCGGCTTCGCCGATCGCATCGCTTGGCATCAATTTTTAATTTTTAATGAGGAATATATATAGCCAAGTGATAGCTTTTTATTGGTTTAGCGTGACTTTCAGTTAATTTTTTGGACATAAGATGGATGGAGAGACTATCTTCGTTTTTAGTCATAAGCAAAGTATTATCTATGATACGAAATGAAATTGAGGTGAATAAAAATAAACTTGTTAAACCACATGTGTAAGCTTAGTCGTTAATGGACAAACTTTGACAACCTTTTTAAAGTTGATAATCGAAGAACCCATGCAAATCAACTACAAGATCTTCTTATATTTCTTATTGATTGCTCGATGGCTTTACATAGAGATTACATGAAAGAAGTAGACTTGAATAAAAATACATTAAAAGATAGCTAATTAATGAAATATAACTTTTCTGGAGATTTCATATATAAAAACAAAATCACAAATTATATAGAATATGTAAATCAGAAAACCAGAAACATGGAAAGAAGGCAATTATTTTGAAAGCACTTGGTGCTGATCACGACAGTTGAACTCAACTCAGAAAATCTTGCAACGCCTCGACAATGGAACCCCACCACAGCAAATAAACTAATGAAGGTATAAGCCATCAAGTTCCTTTCATCACAAAGAATGCAACCACAGCAACTACAATGGACTCCAACATTCCATGCCCGCTGACACTTACTGCAGCAGCCTCGTCCACTTTGGCTGCAGCACCAGACGGACTCTCCGGAGCATCCTCCTTTGTCGTCTTAGGCTTCGACGCCGCTGGTACGGGAGCTGCAGCTACTTTTTTAGGCTTAGGATTGAAAATGTCCAGCGGAAGAAGCACTTTGCTTACTTGATAAATAACAAGTTGGTGATCTGAATACACTGTACCACCCAATGTGGTGTTCACAAGGCCAGTCGAGATGTTCACTTGGTTTCCAGCGGTGGTAATGTTCAGAGGAAACGCACCGGCATCTCCGGCTTCAGTCGGCACTGGATTGCTCAAGGTTTGGAAGTTTGACAGAGCAACATCGGTGTTTAAGATATGAAACTGTATTAGTTGGGTCTTTTGCAGGTCAGACAAAGAGTTTATGGTGCCCGGTTTAAGGTCCGAAAATGCGGAATCAATAGGAGCAAAGATGGTAAACCCATTATTTGAACTGTTGAGCTGCCCATAAAGTTGCTTAGCCACACCAGTGCTCTTTAAGAGGCGAACAAAGACTGAGTACCCATGAGCCTTTTCGAGGATTTTGGTCACATCGGTGGGACCTTTCTGCACCGGGACCAGAGCAGGCTGGGCTGGTGCTTTGGCCGCCTGGACTGGGGGAATGGCAGGCTGTGCCGGAGGATTGGCAGGTTGAGCCGGAGGATTCGCAGGCTGGGCCGGGGCGTTGGCGGGCTGGACTGGAGCCGCAGCCGGCTGAGCTGAAGTTGTGATGCAATGGAAGAGAAACACAAGTAGGATTGAGAGGGAGGAGACAGCCTGTTTGGTCATCTTTGAAGTGTTGCTTTGTTTGCTTGGGAAATTGAGAATGATTGGAAGTGAGTGTTTGATATGAGTGGGAAGGAGGAGAGGGGTTTTATAGAGGGCGGGAGAGAGTGTAGTTAGGTGAAATGGTAGAATTATAGTTACAAATCATTAGTTGTTTGCAGCTTATCTGTCTTGGAAAGGTGGCGGGAGTGAATGGATAGAATGAAAGCTTTCGCTGTTTTAGCTGCTACTTTGCTTGGGAAGGCAGGAAAAAGAGAGTGGATGTCAATTGGATGTGCAGGCAAAAAAGAGATGAATTTGAGCAAAATTAGCAAGCATGGCATTCCAAGATACAACGTTGTTTTCACCCATCTTGCAGAACACATTGGACGCCACGTACAGTAATTGTATGGCCTGATTCTGCTTTTCTTATATCCACAGATATCAATCAATCTTAGCTTTAAACATGTTAAGGCAGAGCACTACATGTGTTGTGTCTTTAAACATGGTCTTTTATTTTTTAATATCAAATGTACATAGAGGCTTAAAGTTGTACACACAGCCAGTCAAAAAGAGAATGGGCCTTTTCATGCGTTTTTTTATGCAGTGCTTTTGTTATTTTGTTCATAAATATGATTTCTGATTTCTTATGATTATGAACTCTAGAAATTCAAAATCTTCAGATTATTATTCATAAATTCCATGACTTATAAATGTAAATGATTATAAATGATTAGGTAATAGATTACAAAGTAGAATGCAACTTCCATCTACAGCTTCACTATTATTAGCATCCATTTCCACGTTGAAGTGTTGAAGGCGAACCAGTCCAAGTTGCTAAGAAATGTGGTAAAGGTTATCTAACTCTCCAGACTTGTCTCTCAAGTCTCAATGTCATTCCAAAGAGACAATATTTACACCATATACCGTCTTCTTAGGTGAACCCTCAAACCGAATCTAAAATGTAAAAAAACAAATTAACTGCATTCTGCAAGCCAAATATCTGAATCTAATCCCTCTATTCTCTCCCCAACTACAAAAGCATGAAACTGGTCACGAATCTGAACCCAACTACAGCCAGGATTCTTCTTCACTCCCCTTGATTTCATCAAGTCCCTAACCCTGTTCGCCTCGTCCCATCTCCCTGCTTCTGCATACATGTTTGAAAGAAGAATGTAGTACCCAGAGTGCTGAGGCTTCAACTTGAACAAATGCTCTGCTGCCCAACACCCCAACTCTACATTCCCATAGATTCGGCATGCCCCAAGCAAAGCTCCCCATACATTGGCATCCGGCACAATAGGCAGGCCTTTAATAAGCTCAATTGCTTCTTCCATTAAGCCAGCCCGGCCAAGGAGATCAACCATACAAGCATAGTGCATTTGTGTTGGCCTAATATTTTGAGTCTGCATCTCCTCAAAGTACTTCTTTCCCTTTTCAACGAGTCCTCCATGACTACAAGCTGACAAAACTGCAATATACGAAACTGAATCATATTCTACACCACCATATTCCCTCATTGCTTCAAATAGATTGATAGCAGTGTCCAATTCACCTAGCATTCCATAACCCAAAATCATAGTATTCCAAGACGCTACATCCTTTTTCTGAATCTGGTCAAAGACCTTACTAGCTATATCAATTCGTCCACATTTGGTATAGAAGTCCAACAGAGAGTTAGCAATGAAGAGCTGAGCATGAATAAGTTTTCTCACTAATAATCCATGGATCTCTTTGCCTTGCTTGATTGCGGCTAGGTTTGCACAAGCTGATATAACACCCACAAAGGAAACAATATCATGCGTCATGCCTATAAGCCTCATTTCTGAAAACAAACTCAGAGATTCTATGCAATCAATAGCCTGAGAATACCCCACAATTAGTATATTGTAAGATACTTCATCCCTAAGGGAGATGTTAAAGACATTTCGAGCAAGATTTAGGTTGCCACATTTTGCATACATGTCTGTCAGAGCATTAGAAACAAATAAATCATTGGCAGATCCCATTCGAATTGTCCTTGCATGGATTTCTTTTCCAGGACGAAGAGAACCCAGTCGTGCACAAGCTGGAAGAACATTTGTGAAGGTGACAGAGTTGGGAGTTTGATCGTGAGCTTGCATTTGTCTTATTAGTCCTATGGCAGCCAACTCAAGCCTGTTTTGAGCAAAATTAGCAACCATGGCATTCCAAGATACAACGTTCTTTTCACCCATCTTATAAAACACATCGGATGCCTCAGTTGTATGGCCAGATTTTGCATACATGTCGATCAATGAGTTAGCAATAAAAACATCACACTCAATACCCATCCTCATACTGAACCCATGAATCTCCTTTCCTGCTTTAAAAAGTTCTAATTCCACCAAAACGGGTAGCATACTAGAAATAGTGATAGAGTTTGGTTTAACCCCTGCATCGATCATCAACCTAAATATCTCCAAGGCGTCAATATTATGCTTTGTAAAAGAAAGACTAGTGATAATCGCATTCCAAGAAACCTCATTCCTCTCAACCATTTCACTGAAAACTTGCTCTGAAGCCTTTACATTCCCACCTTTTCCATACGCGTCAACCATAGTATTGTTAATATTCACGTGAAGATCCAGACCAACCTTCACAACATAACAATGAATACGACTCACCATGACCGCATCTTCAAGCCCAGCACAAACCGGCAACACACTAACAATGCTAACCAAATTTGGCCTGAACCCAGACCTCAAATTCATCTCTTTGAAAAGATCAAGTGCCTCCACATAACAGAAATTAACCGAAAGCACCCCAATTATCGTATTCCACGATATGACATCCCTTTCATGCATTTCATCAAACACCCTCTTGGTATCTCCCAAATCCCCACAATTACCGTAAAACAACAAGAGGGTATTCCCAACAAAGACATCCGTGTCAAACCCGAGCTTAAACACAACCCCATGAATCTCCATTCCCTTCCGGACCTCCAAAAAGTCCGAACACGCCTTAAGAACGAAAGGGAAGGTATGATCATCGGGCCGAACACCGGTCCTAACCATTCTATTATAAGGCTCAAACCCATCATACACTTTAGCAATTGAGTTAGCCCGAATAAGGGTGTTCCACAAGAAGGCAGTGCGGCAATGCTCAACAGTCTGTTCGAAAAGACAGCGAGAGGTAGTGGGGTCTCCGAAAGTGGAGTAGCTGAGAATAAGGGAGGCACAGAGAGAGACACTGTGGGGAAGCCAGCCGTTGAGAAGCGCAGAGGCGTGGGCTTGCTTGGTTTGGTGAAGGAATCGGGCGTTCGAGCAGAGAGTAACCAGATTCGAGTGGGAGTGAGTACATGTTGCCGTGCCAGTACACAGCGAGACAATGTGGGTTTGGGTTTGTTTAGATTTGCACGAGAATGTTGAGACTAGAGAGAGAGTTTTGCGTGCATGGTGGTGGAACATAGAAGAATGGAGACACGCTTCGAGCGTTCTTAAGATCGGTGTTTATGGTATTAAAAACAATGAAAGGAAACTCTAAACTCGAAACCCAACTCCGGTGAAACAAAAAGGTTATCCGCTGTGGGTACAGAGTGTCTGCTCGTTTATAGGGGGAAATATTTTTCGTAATCCTTCAAACAAAAAATTTAATGATTATTTTGTGCTGAAATTAATTATGTAATAATTTTGGGGGAAGGGGTTCTGTTTTGTTGAAGCTAAAAACTCAATTTCAATTTTTTTTTTTTTTTTAAATGATGTGGCATGGCCGGGTGTCTCATGTAAGCAACCAGCGTCATCACTATTCACTTACACTAGCGTGGTGGATAGCATTACTCTTCTAGCTTTATGAGAAAAATCTTACGAGTTAATATTTTTTTTATATTTGATTTATCTCATCTTACAAATCAACTATTAAATTTGTGAATTTATTTAGACTTTATATAAGTTAATGGTAAACTTCACAAATCTAATGGTTAATCTATTAAATTTGTACGAGAATATGGGCTAAATTTAAAAAACTTATGGCCCACTGACATTTATCGCATGGGAGCTAATCAAGAAAACTCATTAGTTCAATTCATATCAAACACAATTGGTAAACCAATAGAGAAGAAAAATGAATTTTTTATTCATATTCAATCCATTTAGAAAAGGAGAACATATACTTGTTACTAGCACAAATGGCAGGGTACTCCAATGACCCTAACCACGCAAACGTTTTAACACCCACTTTCTTCTCAATCTCTCATTTAATTTCATGAACATCATCGCCCTCCTCTCGTCAAAAGAAAGATATTCACATGCCTCAATGATAAGATCATCATCAAAGTCAGGAATGGTCTGCACCATTTCAAAGAGTTCATCCAAGCACACACTCTTCTTATATTCCGTCAATGCATCCGCTATCCTACCAATATCTGCAGCCATGGCACTCACCATTTCTAACAAGATATCACTTGAACGTCTCCTCTTCAATGGTTGTTTGGAATGTGACGATGAAGAAGGCCTAGCCCTCGTCTGCTGTGATGATCCTTGCATGCCATCACTAGCATTATCATGCCACATTTCTTCATTAGCAAACATCTCTACGGGGGTTTCAACATCCTCTTCCTCGTTGAGAGTAGGATTGCTGTCAAGTTTGGCACCAACTTCAGACCAATATCCACCTGGCTGCTCATTGCCAATGATCATCCGTAACTCATCCCAATTCTCAATAGACCTGGCTTGCAATTGCCTTGCATCTGGATGTCTCTGACATGAATACATGTTAATTAAGCAATGCAAAAGAGAATACAAAATCTATGAAGTGTTTGGACACAACTGGGGAAAAGAAGGTTCCACTTTTCCCTTTACTTTCTTATTTTCAAAACGGCATAGCTAAAAAGAAAAAGAAAAAGTTTGGATATAAGAACACCAAAATAGGCTCATCCTGCAATATAGTTGACATGAAGCATTTCCAGAGAAGAGCCTTTACATCCAAATCATTTTATCAGTGGTGTCCTAGAGACTGGAATATGAACTTGGCATGCTCTTCAGAAGTTGCACAAACAAGCTACAGTGGAGGAACATAACATAAATGATCGAAGAAAAAAATGCATCAGAAATATTGAGTCAATTTGAAGGATCACATAAAGTACCTTGATATATTCATTCCAATCAGAGTCATTCGCGATAACCATCTTATATCTCTCATCCCACTCAAACCCACTATGAGAGAGGAGTTCCATCACAAGTCCGTACTGTTTCTTCCATGTTTTCAACCGGTTTGTTATGTTTTCCTTTGTCAAGTCCAACCCAAACTTGTCATTTAAAACTGTAAGAGCAGCTGTGTAAGCTACAGGCTTAAAATTTTCTCAAGCTTATTTCCCAGCATCACTTGCTCGACCAGCAACTGTGATAAGCATCGATCCATCTCATCTGTCCAAGATATGTACTTCCCTCTGTCGTTTGCATTATCACTTTGATTGTAGTATGTTTCCTCAGCAATTACAGCTTCATTCTGAGCAATCAAATCCAAATTATCATCACCTATATTTAGGGAGCTTTCGGGTGGATCAATGCAACCAATGATAACACATAACTCCTCGTAGTTGTTGATGACTCGTCCTTGAAGAATCCTAGCATCAGGGTTTATCTGTCAAAAAAGGGGGGCAAAAATAAAATACTTCCCCCTGTGAGCATCATGTGAAAACGTCAACATGGAACTTTCTTTAGGAAATACTAATACAACAAATCTGTCAAGTGTGTTAGTACCTTGATATATTCATTCCATGCATAGTCATCTGCAATTACCATCTTCCGTCTTTCGTCCCATTCAAAGTCGCTCTGATCCAAGACTTCTTGTAGAATATCATACTGTTTCTTCCATGTTTTGAGACGGTTCCTGACGTGGTCCGTCGTCAAATCAAGATGAAATCTTTTGTTTATAGCCAAAACTGCGGCTTCGTATGCAGCAAGTTTGAATTTGTTATCTAATTTATTTTTGTTTCCAAGTATTATTTGCTCCACAAGAACTTTGCCAAGGCAGCGATCCATTTCATTTGTCCACCTCATGCTCTTCCCTTGATCTTTTGCCTTCCCACCACATTGAATAGGAGAAGCATTAATAGCCTCTGCAGCCTCATTATGATTGCCAAAGATAATGCACAACTGATCGTAGTTCTGAAGAAATTTATTGCGGAAACTCCTGGCATCAGGATGAATCTGTAGAGCAATTACAAGACTTAGCAAGATGATATGGAGTTATGCACTAAAACAGGAGGGGAAGGGCCTAATTTGAATACAACATAGTACATACTTAAAATTTATTTAGGGAAAAGAGAGTGACCATCATGAATTCTAGCTAAATTCACATCTGATCTTCAACCTTAGAAAGAGACTTGCTACTTTAGCATAATAAAAATCAGATTCAAACTTGGATTTCAAAAACTTGAATCTTTATTATGTCCTATTACTTCCGTATGTAGGTTAAATTGCCTATAGGCTTTCGCAAAAGGTCTGATTGGGTTGTCTCCTTCCCATTTTGAAATACTTAATCATAGTAGCACGATGGTTATTTTATTATACAGACATTCAAATTATATGACTTCCTATGAGTGTGGGGGGCCAACTATGTTCAAATCAAATGTCAACTGGGTTATAACAGATGGGTGTCACAGATATAAGACTACTCTGTTTTTTTTTTTTTTTGGCTGTTCAGAATATAGAATATTTTTATAGACCTTTTAGATTGATACTGCAGAATCACGGAATTGAGTTGCAAGGGAGTAAGGTTATATTTTTTATGACTGCATAAGTAGTTAGAATGAATTGTATGATAAATTTGAAGTGAGAAGTTGATGAGATACTTTAAATTTCTTTCTTCTCTTTGTGGCTTTACATCTTTTATTTCTCACAATCTTCAAAAAGCAACTAAATGCAAAACCAGTTTTCTTTTGCATTAGAAAGAAACTGATTATATTGTAAAGAAATATAAGTTTTCTTTCAAGCATGTCTGAAATGAATTAAACATGTATGCACTTAAAGTTGTCTTTTCCACATGGATGAGTTTCTTGACATAGTACGCTCGTTTTGCCTTTTTCCATAATTCTTCATATGCTGTTAGCATCCCTTCAATTGTTTAATAACCACCTGAATGAAAAGGGGTTCTCCTTGTGTGGATCCTATTTCAATGGGTTGATAAGTTGATCCACCAACACATCTTGCTTTTAATGCTTTGTTTTGTTTTTCCTTCTAAGAAAAATAATAACAAGTTGAAATAAGTCATTTGATACTCACAATCGTTTGCTGCAATATACAATAATTCAAAAACATTATATACACGAGAGTAAATGTTACCCCCTACTACAAAATGAGATTTGAGCAAATCAATCTGGATGTGTTTTTTAAAAGGTCCTACAAATATCATAATTAGAAGTATTAGATCAAAATTGCATACCTTGACATAGTCATCCCACACTGAATCATTTGCAACGATCATCTTCCGCGTTTCATCCCATTTGAAACCAGGATTAGAAAGGAGTTCCTTTAAGATCCCATACTGTTTCTTCCAAGTTCTAAGGCGATTCCTAATGTGTTCTTTTGACAAATTAGGCCCAAATTTTTCATTTAAAGCCAAAACAGCCCTGTCATATGCCTCACGCTGTAGATTATTGTCTATTTTATACCCATTTCTCACTTGCTCCACAAGAATCTTACCGAGGCAACGATCCATTTCTTCTGTCCACCTTAAGTTTTTTGTATGCCTGTCGTCACTCTGAATCTCAGACACAATGCCTGCATCCACACCCTCCTTGCTGACTGTCAAGTCTACATCAATTTCAGCATCATTATCAGAACAGCTTGTTACTGATTGATCGTTGCCCAAGATAATGCACAACTCATCATAATTTTCAATAAACTTTGACCGGAACAGCCTGGCGTCAGGGTGTGCCTGCAGGTAAAGTAAATCAATTAAGAAGAATTTAGTATCACCATGCTCAAGTGCATAATTATTGCATCAGAGTGAATGAATACACCTTGATGTAGTCATTCCATGCAGAATTATCTGCAATAACCATCTTTCGTGTCTCATCCCACTTAAATCCTTTATGAGCAAGAAGCTCCTTTAAAATCCCAAACTGCTTCTTCCACGTTTTTAGCCGATTTCTAATATGTTCCTTTGTCAAAACAAGCCCAAAATTTTCATTTAATGCTGTAAGTGCTGCTCTGTATGCTGCAGGCTTGAAAGTGCTATCTATCTTGTTTCCCTTTTTCACTTGCTCAACAAGTATCTCTGTAAGACAGTGATCCATCTCACCCGTCCATGTCATGTATTTTACATTATCTTTAGCATTGCAACTACGAGTCTGGTATACCTTACAATGCATTCCTGATTCCTGAAACATATAGTAAACCATGTTGACATGTTCTGTTTATTACATGTAAAAGATAAACAAACCTAGTGACAACACTTGTGGCTAAGCCCTTATAACACCGACCTGCCTTGTGGTTTTTTTTTGTGACACTTGTACCCATGTAGTCAAATAAATGAGATAAAAGATGAATGCCTTTTAAAAGAGATTGAATTTAGACAATATCCTCACTAACTCAGCAAGCAATCAAAACTTTTTAAGTCTCTAGAGCACAGAGAGAGAGAACTCAACCCATTTAATACCAATTCAAGGGTTAGTGCTCACTTCTAGCACAGAGAGACCAACCCCAGAACCCTATCAAAGCAAAAAGAAAGCTGAAAAGAAATTCCAGTATGACTGGACTCCTATACCTGATGATGAAAAGATAACATTTCACCTGTGCTTGATAGTTATAATTAAATCAATTTAACAAACTTCAATCTCATGTAATTTCATCATCATCCATCACTTTATAGAAGACTTCATTGCAACTATGAAACATTGGCTAATACAAGACCGGCAAGGGATGATGCATATACCCTTAACACTTTGAATGGTCATTCCCATTGAAATGGCTATTCCAAGGCGATTACATTTCACCTTCTTTCTTAATGGAATAGCCATTATGCGTACCAAGCATAAACTTAAGAGTTGAGAATTGAAAACAATGAAATATAAGAAAATTACTCAGCTATATGATGTTGAGTCTCTTTAAGGCTCACCTTACCTAGAGCTACAAATGAGACTTCTGTGACTCCTTTATATAACGAATCGATTCAACTTAGCAATGAAAAACGGAGATTGCAGTGAAAGACAAACGGAGATCTCTGCTTAGCTGCGATGGAGAAACCGAAACGGTGTTGGAAATTGCTGGTCGGTCTTCGTTCTCACGGTTGCCTTCTCATGGCGAATTTCCTATTGTATGGGCTTTTTCAGATTTTTTTTTCTTCTTTTTTAACAACCATCCCGGTGCACGTGCTACCGGCATGAATGAACTAAAGATAATAATATTCATTAAAAATCTTTAAAATGTATTTTTTTTTTAAAAAAAAAATTGTCCTTTTTAAGTTTTCTCATGATAGTCTCTACGCTTTCAATTTCGATAATTAACTCATTTTAAGTCCTAGGTAATGGTTTTTTTTTTTTTTTTTTTTGACAAGTCCGCATAAAAGGGGAAGAGGAATTCGAACTAGTGATTTTCACTTCATTAGGCGTGATCCCAGCTAATTGAACTATCTCTTGGAGACAGTCGTAGTTAATATTAAAGGCCATACTTTTATCTTATAATTATTTTACTATGTTAACGTGATAATGCAAACCCACAATATCAATTCACTATAGAAGGTGGACAGGCATTTAACACATCAAAATAGAGATTACCCCTGCACAACTCTTTGGCGATGGATAAAGGTAGAGCCAACCCCATCATCCCCTTTGTAGGGGTGCGTTTTTACCCCTCAGAGGCGGGTGTGGTGAAGCCACCCCCACAGCCTTTTCTATGGGAGTGATTTTTTGCCCTCGAGAAAAACTCAATACTTTTGGTTTGCAAAATCTAACATTTCATTCGGTATCAACATTGTTAGGAATATGTAAGTATTCTCACGTTTGGGAATAATTAGAAATATGGTAGGAAGATTAAGACTATAAGATTCACATGTTGATTTATTCCTAAACATCCTTTATGAATTATTTATTCTTTTCAAAATATCTTTATATACGTTTTATCCAAATTTTTCTTACAATTTGCACGTTTTACTTAGTAATTTCATCCTTGTCAATTGTATAAATTGAACTTTTGAACCCAATAAGTTCAACGGTAACAAAGTAGGATTAGGAAATGTGAGGTAGTAAAATGGTTTTTTCAACCATTGTTGCATGCTTTAGTTTCGAGTTATCATAGCATCATTAGCAGTCTCACCAAAATTATTTTTTTGTTAAAGTAGTGAGGCAATTTGGTGAAAAGACCCTAAAACCCTCCTATGCAGCCTTACTACTTCATGGAAAGTAGAAAAAAAAAAAAAATAGTGATAGTGAGTACCTTTCACTCATCAATTTAATAAAAAATGCTATTAAAATTAGTTTCCTCTATGCCCTTAAATGTAAATCCTTGAAAAATACAAATATTCAAAAATATAAAAGTTGGAGAAATAATAAACAAATCTTTGATAAAGAATATTTAAATGGAATGATGAAAGTTAATTGTTAAAATGATGAGATTGTTGGAGTACTTTAAAAAAGTGAGTAATTAAAATAGAGAAAAGTGTACTTTTAACTATTTTGGTCTATACAATTTGGTGAGATTGCTAATAATGCTTCTCCATATTTAAACTTTTGTTTGTTAAGTAAATTCAAGATCTCTGTTACTATAGCTCTAGTGTTACATCTACAAAAAGTTAAGTAAGCCTTGTCATATCTTTAGAAAGCTAGAAGGAAATTTTAAAATTTACCACTCCTGCTGATTTTTAATTTTTATTTTTATTTTTTTGACATGTCCACACAAGGAAAGGGGGAGGGAGAATTCGAACTAGTGACATCCGCTTCATGAAGCATGGTCCACAGCCGATTGAGTTACCCCTTGAAGACGTCGTTTTTGTTGCATTTAGAGCTTAGTTTATCTAAAAAAACCATAAATGTTCCTAAGCTTTCATCTAATTTGGATTTAGTCCTTAAGTTTTCAATTTTAAGAATAAAGTCCCTAGGTTTTGTCTAAATTTTAAATAAGTCTCTTAATCACTTTAACAGTCTCCTATTTACCACCTATGTGTCATTTGACACGTCAACATTTATGTCAACACCAAATGTCAAGTCATCCATTAAAAAACACAAAAACAAAAACAAAAACAAAAGACCCCAAAAACGAAAACCATCTTACTTGTTCTTCCAATTTTGTGGCTTTGTAGCATCAGGATTATCATGGGTGCATCCTCCGGTCATGACCATGTGAGAATCTATGTATATATTTATGTATATGTATGCTAGATCTGGGATTGTGTTGAGATATGAATTTATTTCCTTTTAGTTTGTGAAATTTTTGGTATTTGACTGTTTTATGAGATTTTTGTGCATTTTAGATGACATATTTGATGTGCTTTACTAAAGATCCATTTGGCTTTGTTTGGTAAATGAGTTGGGGTTTCCCTCGTTAATATTCATCATCATTTTTCAAAAAAATCAACATCAAAACATTCTGACATATTGGATTTGTGCTTTACTTGATGATGCGGAATTGGCATTGGGTGCCGACATAAACGCTAGAGTGTCAAATGAGACATACGTGGCAAATGATAAACTATTAACTTTAACGGTAAATTGACAAAGTTATTTATTTTAAACTTTGGTAAAACTTAAAAACTTTATTCTTAAAATTAGAAAATCTCTAAAATTGTTATGTATACACTAGAACATGAGTTTGAATTCTGCAATGAAAATTTTCATACTTGATTAATGCAAACTATATTGGTTTCCATTGATACGCAGATTGGACTGGGTCAAGTCATGACTTAGTTGGACTTGAGAGAGCTCATACAGTTCCCACCGACTATGCCCGTTTTGTGTGGCCCCCAGTAGGTATGTATTACTATAAATCATGCTAAAGTAGAATAGCTACAATTTGTTTCATTAATCTGCTGTTTTCAATTAGAAAAAAAATAAAATAAATCATAGGATCTGATATGTCTCCACATAATTAAAGGCATAATTCATAAACAAAATCAATGAAAGTCGCATGGTAAGATCTATCATTACAATATAAATAAGAGGGTTTTTCCATAATCAATGGGTCATAACATGTGAGCTAGGACTAATGCAACGTTTTTTTTGGGAGAAAGAGTTGTTTAATTAATCTATAGAGTAGAATTTGGGACCACAAAAGTTGTATACATACGAGGATGAGATCTTGACTGCTGTGGGAAAAGAAAAGAAAAGAAAAGAAGTGATTGTAATAATGGCAAGCGGGGCTCTTATAAAACATGGAAACCGATCTTTTCCATTTCAAAATCTCTTAATTTTATTTATTTAATACATTTTGAAGGGAAAAATTGGATGTTAAGAGATTCGAATTAGTGATCTCCGCTTCATAATGCGTGGCCTCCAACCGATTAAGTTACCTCTTGGGGACTCAAATCTCATGATTGACCTAGTCTATAAGCGTGGGACAATTCAAGTGCTTAGAGCTTACCCATAAGTTAGAATAATATATATTTTGGGATTCGATGGGCTTGATTAAATATGAGCCCCCCTATTTTTTTTTTTTTTTAACAAGAAATGTGTTTTTGAAGCATAATAACTCAACAAAAATATACGCAAAATAACGTCAGAATGTATAAAAACATTTCTCTAAAACTAATGAGCCGCATCTATTGGCGCGGTTGGGACATAAGTAACCCAAACTCTAAGCTAAAGAAAAATCAAGTGAGGGATATAAATATAATAAAGTAGAAAATGTCTTAATTGAGCTTTAGGTATAGTGGAGTGTGGTGTGAGATTAGATTAGACTTATAAGGTTGGTTGGCAGGTCACATGGTCTGATGGTCCAATCCATATCTCATGTGACTCTTCCAGCAAAGCCCTTCCCACCTTTTTCTGTCCTTTTGCAAATTGTTTTGGACACAACCAACAAATATACATATATTTTTCCTGATTTTTCTTTAATTAATAATAATGCCGGCTGATGCCAGAGAGGACAAGAACACCCTCATATCTTCCTAATAGTTTAATGAATTGACTATATTGCCCTGCACTCTAAGTGAAATTGAAAATGTTTTTCTTAATGGGAATTTGCCAATAATACCCAAGAATGGATAATAAATTACTTGACCCCAACCCCATATATATATAAGGGTTTCAACCATTGTTCGATGTTGAAATAACAAATATCTAAAGACAATTTAATGTAATACAATATCCAGAGATAATGAGTGGGGAAAAATTAAATTTAGTCTATAAATTTTCATGCAATTTTATTTAGTCGGAGCCAACGGCTCTGTTTGGTAAAAGCCCCCCACTATTCATAAAAAAATTCAATTTTCAACATTCTTATTAGGATCGGAAGCGACCATGGCTCCTCCAAGGCCTCCCATCTCTCCCAAAGAGTCAAATTTTCTTTTGGGCATATTTAAGCGTTTTTTAAACCTTATTATGACGCCCTTACAGACAATTTTTAATATAGCCCAATTCCTTTAAAGTTAAATTTTTAGTTCGTCTTGTAGGGCTGCACAAGCGATTACGGTTAGTGGTTATTGGCTATAACCGCTAACCTCAACCGCCTTTGTTGGATATTGATTTTTAATAACGGCAACTGCTTAGGCGGTTAGCGGTTATTTTATAACCGGTGGTTAGCAATTATTCAAATCAATAACCGGCGGTTTTATAACCCTTTTTTTTATATGGCATTTTGAACTTTTTAAGTATTTTGGGCCATCATTAAGCCTATTTTTTAGGCTCATTTTAGACATTTTTTGCCAAAGTGTTCCTAAAAAGATAAAAAGAACACATTATTTTTTGGGCCAGGCAATATCTTTGAATAAGACTTGGCCCAAAACATCACATACCATATTATATTTCACATACATATATTCATACACAGCCAAAACGACTCCGTTTTGGATGTTATATTATAATTATTATTAATATGAAATATATAATAAATATTTATATTATTATATATAAGAGGTTAGCGGTTATTAACCACTTTTTCCTACCCCTAAAACCACTAACCGCAACTGTTCTAGGTGGTTAACAGTTAACGATTAGCAATTAGTGATTAGTGGGGCAATTATTGGGACCGAGAGCAACTATAGCCCCTCCAACTCCCTAAATTTTCAATTTTGAAAATTGGGTATGTTTGTTAGTGTATTTTGAAGAGTTTTTTTATTTTTTAAGTATTATGCGTTATTTTTTTTTTCTTTTTTTCTAATTGAATAAGGTAAAAAATGCTACAGGGAAATGTTACTTATTAATTGATATATTAATATATTTGTCTTGAGGCCCAAAAACAAACACAAACAAACACGCCATCCCTCAACTTTATTATGTCTTTATTGGATCATACAAACAATTGAATTCTACCACATAATCAGTACTCAAATTCTTGAATTTTCAAAACTTGGTAATGATTCGGTGCCATTAAAGATCATGTAGGATTTCGTTCCATCCATTAGGCGTATCAATTGAATATTTGCAAATCTGTTTACTTGATTGAGACATACCATCTACCATATTTCAATCACCCATTCAATGTTTAATGTTATTAAATTAAAATAGTTATTTCGAGACAACCAAAAGGCAGTACAAGTCAAAATGGACCGTCTGTTCATTTCATTTGATTTTGAACCAACCCTTCCTAAACAAATCAAATCAACTTTAAATTAATTTCAATTTATTTACAGCCGTCCATACTAAAAAGCAAAAATGGATTGGCTAAAATTATAATTAGATTAAAATTTAATTGTAATTTATTACAAATTTAATGATAATTTTGAAGTTAGATCAGTCTTCAAAAGAACTCAAAAGACTGATACATGATTTTCTCTCAAAAAAAGAAAAAAGAAACATAAAGAGAATTTATAGAAAAAACTTCACTTTAGACCCTTGAATTACTGCGTGTTTTGAGAAAACCTCTTAAAATTCAAAAACTCTCAATTTACACCATAAACTTTCAATTTCAATCAATTGACCATTTCCATTAGATTTTAAATGTTAAGAGTGATACAATAGCGTTTATATTCCTGACTGTTATATAAAATTTCAAATTTATCATTAATTTTAAATTAAATTTTTTTAAAAAAGTTAAAAAAAAAATCGAAAAATATATATAAAACGTTGGCGAGCTACATATACTAGCTTATCAATGAGAAAAATAATAGAAGGAATTTCGATGAGAGAAGGGCAACTAAACAAAATAAATACAAAAAAAGATAATGATTGGGTCCCAAATGCGAAGGGACAGTCAAGTCAATAAACACAAGGTCATTTCCGTCAAAACACCAACATTTCAAAAAACAAAACCCCCATATCACACCGTAAACAACTCGATCCACACCCTACCTTATCTCCATCAGACGGCATCCAACGGCCTAACACAAAAGGAGAGGAAAATAACGCTGGCCCTCCGATCTCACAACCTGGCCCCTCTTGCTTCATCATATAACCCCACATTTCTACTGCTCCTTCCCAACGCACTCTGAGTCTCTCTGTTTCACTCACTCATAATCCGATCGAGTCACGCCCGTGCTCGATCGCAGGAACTTCACCGACCGGAGCCTCCCCGGATACTCGCTACTAGTCGCCGGATCACTCGTCGGTGAGTTCCGCTTCTTAGATATCGCATGCATTTTACTGTGTCTGGTTGCTCAGAAAACTGAAAGGAAATGAATCTTTGCTTTCCTTCATTTTCTGCAACCAAACGTTCTAGGTCTTCTGGTTTTGTTGCTTAATGCGGGAATTTTGTATGTATTTTATCTTCATTCTGGTTTGTCAGAAAATAATTCTCATTTTGAACTCTCTTCCGTGGTTTTTTTCCTTAATATGTTTGGCAACTGAGAAAATGGAGGAAATGAGAGAATTAGGTTTTAGACTATTATTTTCCAGCATCTGTGAAGCATAATACATTTCTGTTATTCTTTTTACTCATTTTTTTACGAACCAAACTGATCATTAGGATTTTAAGTGAATTTCACTGATCTTGCTGCTTGATTATTGCGCTTGTATTTGTGCTTGGTCTCCAGAGAGAAAATGAGGGAAATCCTTCACGTTCAGGGTGGGCAATGTGGCAACCAGATTGGATCCAAGTTTTGGGAAGTGGTCTGCGACGAGCACGGCATCGACCCTACTGGTCGATACACTGGGAACTCCGATCTGCAGCTAGAGCGCGTTAATGTGTACTACAACGAGGCCTCCTGTGGGCGGTTCGTCCCTCGTGCTGTGCTCATGGACCTGGAGCCCGGTACCATGGACAGCGTGAGGACCGGTCCCTATGGCCAGATCTTCAGGCCAGATAACTTCGTTTTTGGGCAGTCTGGTGCCGGAAACAACTGGGCCAAGGGTCATTATACCGAGGGAGCGGAGCTCATTGATTCGGTTCTTGATGTTGTGAGAAAGGAGGCTGAGAATTGCGATTGTCTTCAGGGTATTATTTCTCGTTTCTGATCGATTTTTCTTTGTGTTCAGTTACTTTTAATTATTTGCTGCAAATGGTTTTAGGAATTTATAGGGTTTTAGTTTATCTGAATCTGAAGTCAGGAGGTGATGCTGAGAACTGTGGTCAATATGATTTTGGAACTTAACTAAAGAATCAGAAAAAGCACGCTATCAGGCTAGTTATCGTGCTATCAACTTGGGAAACCACATTTTTTGTTGCATATCGTCTATAATCTAAACCTGATTCAGTTCTTGAGTATAATTCTGGACATCAAAAGTGGCCTAGTATTGTTTTTTTTTTTTTTTCTTGCTTTCGTGTCTGATGGAAATTAGTTTCGACCTGAATTGTACTGTAGGTTTTCAAGTATGCCACTCGCTCGGTGGAGGAACTGGTTCTGGGATGGGGACTCTGCTTATTTCGAAGATCAGGGAAGAGTACCCTGATCGGATGATGCTTACCTTCTCTGTGTTCCCATCGCCAAAGGTCTCAGATACTGTTGTTGAGCCGTACAATGCCACTCTTTCTGTTCACCAGCTTGTTGAGAACGCAGATGAGTGCATGGTGTTGGACAATGAGGCGTTGTACGATATTTGTTTCAGGACTCTCAAATTAACCACTCCAAGCTGTAAGTTCTTTATATTCAACTGCATCAGAGTAGAAGCTAGAATTTTAATTCAGTTGAGTGTCAAGGCTTATGGATGGGCATTATTTTGTAGAAATTACTGATGCCCTTTTTTAAAAAAATTATTATTATTATTTTTTTAATTTTTTTTAATGCCATGTTTGTTTTCTTGACTTTGTCATATATGAACATGCTAAATTATCTTTTGAATGTTCGCTACTCCTTTTTTTTCGTCTTTTTTTTTTTTTTTTTTTTTCATATCAAGTTTTTGTTTGCTAATTGCATGCTAAAAATTATATACAAGTACATTTTATCAAAAGGGGGAAAGTTAAAATACTTGGTAAAAACTCAGAGATGTCAATCATGTCCTTATTTTATATATAATTATTGTGTAAGTTCTTTACCTGATTTAATGGCAAAGGACTGCTACTTGTTTTTAGTGTCATTTGTTTTCACTTGAAGCCCATGTGCCTGGGAGCTCACACTATTATTTGGCTTTGTTGTGTTCTGAGTATTGTCAATTCTTATGGTTGGTGGTCGACAGCTGTTGTCCTGATGAAAAGTCTTATCATTCATTGATTACACCTGATGGATTGATTGTTACTATGTGTATGTTGCGGGGTCAATTTGTTACCTCCCCAATTATCATAATGAACCATGTTTGGTAGCATTTATTAGGTTTATTTGATGCTTGAACTTGGTATGATGGCATGTGCTGAGAAAGACTCTTTGAGTGATTTCGAATGTGGGGTCCACAGTGGATGTTGCATGATACATACGGGTGTAGGTATGGGGAAAATGGATGCTTAGTTATGTTGGTTAGATGTCTTTGTCCAATGTCTGGCTTTGTTTTTGGGTGTATGGTACTGCATAATAATTGTACCGAGCCTTCCTGGTTTTGCTTTGTTTACTGCTTGTGTGGAACTTTTTTTCTTGTATGTACTGTGATGAAATTTATATCATCAAGGTAACAACTTGTTTATGATTCTTGATTGTTATGAATCTCAGTAATTTTAATTTGTTATATGCCATATCTTTCACTGATGCTAGATCCACTATATCATTGGCCTTTTGGGTGAATTATCTTATGAAATTATTTTTGACATTTTGGTTGGATGAATCTGTTTTGTGATTTACTTAAGTGGACAGTTATTATCCTTTGGGCGTTTAAACAGGCCCGTAAAATATTATAATGCTTCAAACTTTTTTGGTATTATTGTATGATATGTTTAAATTGAAAGGTTTCAGACAGTTATATGGTGTGAAAGGGTTTAGATATTTTTATTTTTATTTTTAAGTACTCTCCTTTATCTCTACCAAGATGCATGCTGATTAACTTTGATTTATTTGCCTCTGGCAGTTGGTGATCTGAACCATCTGATCTCTGCAACCATGAGCGGTGTTACATGCTGCCTAAGGTTCCCTGGCCAGCTTAACTCCGACCTCCGGAAACTTGCAGTGAACCTCATTCCATTCCCCCGTCTGCACTTCTTCATGGTTGGGTTCGCTCCTCTTACATCACGTGGGTCTCAACAGTATCGTGCTCTAACTGTCCCAGAACTCACCCAGCAAATGTGGGATGCTAAGAATATGATGTGTGCTGCAGACCCACGCCACGGTCGCTACCTCACAGCTTCGGCAATGTTCAGGGGCAAGATGAGTACTAAGGAGGTGGATGAACAGATGATTAATGTACAAAATAAGAATTCGTCGTACTTTGTTGAGTGGATTCCAAACAACGTGAAATCCAGTGTCTGTGATATTCCTCCTAGAGGCCTCTCGATGGCATCGACCTTTATTGGAAACTCAACCTCTATCCAGGAGATGTTTAGGCGGGTGAGCGAGCAGTTCACCGCTATGTTTAGGAGAAAGGCTTTCTTGCACTGGTACACTGGGGAAGGCATGGACGAAATGGAGTTCACTGAGGCTGAAAGCAACATGAACGACCTTGTATCTGAATACCAGCAGTACCAAGATGCCACTGCTGATGAGGAGCTCGAGTATGAGGATGAGGAGGAAGGCGTGCAGGAGGAGATGTAAGGAGGCGTGGGAGATTTAAAAGCTTTTTCCCATTGCATTGTGATATATTTGGTGGCCAAAAATCTACTACTTGCGGGGTAATCATGAGATAGTTTTTCCAAAACTTTTTTTCTTTTTCTTTTTCTTTTTCTTCCTGTGGATGAAGTATTACTTTCATATGGTAGAGTTGGGAAAGTGCCTATTTTTCCTAGTAGTCTGGTATTGGTAGTTGGGAGTTGGCAAGTTGTGTGTATGTTTGATTTCAAACTTAGCTTCTCTATCAGTTTCTACTATGATGTTTAGCAATATTCTATATGTGAAGTTTAGAGTTGCGTTTTTGGTGGTTAAGTGCTGTCATTCATGGAATGTTCTACCTGTGTTATTGAACCGATGATTCCAATCCAAATCCAAATCAAAGGGGTTCGTTCAAGTGTATGACGGAGATAAGGTGACATACTCGATTGACCCACTATAAATATATTAAAGTTTTAATAACATTACCCACAGACCCTTATCATCTTGCTCAACCTCAACGTAACCCTCTCTGTTTCTTTGTTGGCTGTGTCCTTTGCCTTCACGCCAAATGAATCGATCATTGCTTCCTCCCATTTCTCTCTTTCTCTCTCTCTCCAACCACTCTGGTTTTCTGCAATGTTGTGAATTGATCCGAAGTTGTGAGGACTGGATGATCTGTATGACAATGTCACAAACTTTTAGCTAGATTTTATTATGTTGCCCGTGTTTGGTCATTGAGTAAACGGAAGAGACCAGAAGAAAAAACTTTGGGTTAGTTAATCACAAAGTCTATCGACCCCAAGGGGCAAGGGGTTCCTAACTCCTTGGTTCATCAATATTGAAACCGACTATCATCAGCTGTCGATATGGGCTAAGCATTGAGTCTATTGTCCCAAGAGTTTGATGCTTAGTCAATAGCCCCACTCTATTTGCCTTTGGAACAGAGAAGGTGGTTCAGCTCTGAGCTGGGGCCCATAGTCGTAGGTGGTCAGAGTTCCACAGGAAAAAAAGTCTCATACTTCATGGTTGAAACCATAAAGTATGTTGACCAATGAAAATGGCATTATTTTTGGCTGTTAGTTGAAGAGGGAAGCCCCATGGATTTGGATCCAAAATGGGATGTTTACTGTTTAGGTGTATTTCAGAGCCGTCTGTTTGTTCGAGTATGAGAAGGTTGTTCTCCCCAGGGCGATTGGCAGAGGATTTTTCAGTGTCTCGGTTTCTAGTGAAGGTGGATTTACCTGCTTTTTCCCAGCTATGACAACAAACATAGATCTTATATTAGTATTAGAAAACATTATCACAATGAAATCCAATTATTTAGTACAAACCCGAACTCGACACTTGTTTTTTGTAGGTACAATAGAAGACGAAAAAAAGATAACAATGGGGCTATTGGCTATACTGATCATATCAGCAAAATGATCTCCTCCCTATACTAATGGCATAAGTAGTTGTAACTTATATGCCATCAAAACATCTAAGTTGAGAAGGAGTTTAATGATTTGCTTGAAAGGCTTTTGGCTGGCGTGAGAAGAGCCACAGTCGCCCTATCTGAACTTGAGAATTTCCGATACACTGCTTTCAGCTTGCTTTCTGCCGCTGCAGAATGTAAGCTAACCAACAGCTCTGCGCACTCCCTGTCAAATAGCAAAAAGTAGACAAAAATACGTTAGTTTGTGCATGGAGAGAGGCATAACTATCAACAAGTAAGGAGGAGAAAGCTTACTTTAGTTGATCTTCCGAGTAGCCTGTGTGGTGCTCTAGAGTTTCAGTCCAGAAAGGGGTCTTGTCAAGGGTACATCGCGCAGCATATACAGCAGAGGCAGCAATCATGGAAGGACTGTGTGAAATTATTGTAGTATAATGCATTATACCAAGTTCAGCTAGGAAAAACATCGTATTCTCCATCTACATTTTTACCACAAAAATCAAACAGTTTATCCAAATGATCCCTTACTGAGTTTTGGACATGAAATAATTCTTGAAATCACAACGAAATTTATTTATGTACACCTCTTGATCCGATGGAATGGAGGCCTTGATATATCGAACAAGAAAGACATAAGGAGTAGGGACAGTCAATAACCATCCCAGCTTTTCCAAGATTGCTTTCTCAGTGACCAAAATCTGTTCTTTCACATAGGCATTGTCTGAAATGCAAACGAAATCATTGACCTGCCATTTTCCAGGAAACCCAAGATTGATGAGCAAACATAAAATCTTATAAAAATGAAAGTAGATGAAGAAAGTTATATACACAAAAAAGCAAAGAAGATTACCTCTGGTGCCCAAATCTCTTCATACTTGCTTGCAATGAGCATGGAGCTTATTCCAACTAACTGAAGTTCCCTCCTAGATACAGCTTTCACAGAAAGGAACCGATCCACAATGTTTATTGTGAGATAGAGGGTTTCAGGCATGAGTTCAAACTTGCGATGAACTTCTATCAGCCAGTCTACAAGGATTCCTCTCATCTTAGCATTTATGTCTGGCTGGTTAACCATGTAATCATGCACTACACTCGCACACTGCAGCAGTAAATTTGGCATCAGACAAAATTTTGAGAGGAGGAGAAAAACAGAGAGCCAGAAGGTATGAAGAAAGAAACATTACCTCTGTGTGCTTGTAGAAGTTGTACATGTCATCCAAGTATTCAACTACTGCCAATTCGTTGTCGATATCGGCTGCATCGATGTTTTCGATCGGTTTCTTAGGCTTATTTGTGAGTCCACAAGCAGCCTGAGGTTGTTAAAACGTTTAGTACAAACAAAAAGACAGAACAACATCCACAACAAAAAACCAGAAGGTCACCTTGCTTCTAGCAGTGAGGGTTGAAGTGAAGGTCTTGCCATGCTTCCTTAGGGAACCTTGTCTTGATTTTCTTCCACGAGCAATTTTACCCTCGTCCTCTTCTTCATCAGAGCTAATCACAATCACCTCCTCGGGTATGGGCTTCTTCTTGAGTACAATCTTCTTGGGTACCACCACCTTTGTTGCTGCACGGCCTTTACCAGCAGCTACTGCATCTACAGCTTCTTTGATGGGTTTCTGAATATTGACAAAATTCAATCCATTAGTAATTTGATGTACTTAACCCGGAAAACAATGGTTCTAAAAACGATTCAGATTCTACCTCGTTGTTCACTGCTGCTGCTTGTGCTTTACCCAGTGCCCTGCAAGACAAGAATTATTACATGAGCGAGAGAGATGACAGAGACAGACAGAGACACAGACAAAGACACAGACAAAGACACAGACAAAGACATAGAGACAGACTTTGCATGATGAGGCTTCCCTTCCACAGCTCTCTTAGCAACCAGATTTCCAATATCTTGGAGAACTCGCCTATTCCTTCCTTCTGGTTGCACATTTTTCAGTTTCCCTTCACCTGAAATATCGTAAAACCAAAATAAACACGATTGATAAGAAAGAAATGAACGAGGAGTCCTAAACCACCAATGAAACAGTAGAAAACCAAAAAGAGTCCTCCAAGAATTAAAGAAAAACTCGTTCTTATTAGCCGTCAGAACTGAAATTTCTCAGATTGATCCTTTTATCTTTCACTTTCTCATTCTCAGTTTCTTTCTTGTTTTCATCAAATCACTCGCACGATAATGGAACGAACTTTAAGAAATTAAAATTTACTCAAAGAATCAAAAGAAATGCTAACTCTGTAATGTTCTCTACCAGTTATTAAAACAAAAGGTCAAGAAATCAACAACGAAAGAATACTTTCTTTTTTTTTTCACTAATTCCATTAAATAGTTGCAAGTAAGATAAGCCAAATAAACACCCTGTTGCAGATTCAATCCAATATTGGACTCGAAATAAAAAAATAAACCCAAATAGATAAAAACAAAATAAACCCAAAAAGAAAATTGACTAATCTCAAAAAAAAAAAACCCCAGTTGCAGATTCAATCCAAAGTGCGAAAAAATCAAAAACCAAGAAACATTTCACAAAAGCAAGCAGAACATAAATTCCGACGAACACTCAAAACACCCAAAAACGAAAATCCAGTTCATAATCAATCTGCTAGTTCGAAAGAAATAAAAAACCAAGATATCACAAAAACTAACAGATAAAAAAATGACTCAAAAACGAGTTGGAAGTACCTCCGGGTTGTTGCAGAGGAACAATAGCTCTTGATGCCATTTCTTTTTCTTGTTCTTGCTCTTGAGTGTTATAGCCAAAAACTCCTCCAAAGCTCGACAACAACGACGACAGAAACCCTTGGAGGCGACTGTTGCGCGTCTCTCCTTCGTCAGCGTCTGTGGTCGCCACTTCGTTGACCCCAAATCTCTCTCTCTCTCTCTCAAGTTTCTCTCTCCCAGATTCTATTGATTTCTTTCCCTTTGAGACGACTTCTTTTGCTTTCGGCTTCGCTGTGTTGCTTTCAAATTTTCTTCAGGATTTTGAATTTTAAAGAACGCTCAATGAGAAATATATGAAACTCTGCAAGCCCAACGGTCTTATTCTTTATCGAAATCAGACCGTTGGATGGATGTGAAATCCAACGGTTGGGTATTCTTCTCTTATTTGGCAAGTCACGCTTTTTTGATTCGGAAATTTCTAGCCGTTAGCGCCTTAGCGGTACCGCTACGGTCGTTCGGGTGGGTACCGTGGGCTTCAGTATTTCGGGCCGCTCCAATTTGTTGATATTTTGTGCTCCATTGTCAAAGTACCCAAACCAGGCTATCAATCGATATTTAAAACTTAGGAGTAAATGAGATTTTTTTTTTTTTTTTTTGGTAAAATGAGACTTTGATTATCCATTGTAAGTAGATGGGTTGATTGGTTCGGATTTTTTATTTTAGTTTACTCGTCGTGAACCATTTGTGGCCAGTTACATATTAAAAAAAAAAATTAGCGAGATATTATAATTCTATCTAACATTCATTCAACAATGTTATAATTATGTTGAATATAAGAGTGGTGATATTACGCACGTCAGCATAAGTATACAGTGCCTCACATTGGTGTGAATAGTAATCAAAAGTTATTGTTTCAACATTTTTTTAATTTTTTTTTTTTGGTTTATGTTCATACCAGCGTAAGGCACTGTTCACTCACGATGGCGTGCGTAATATCAACTCTCTGAATATAATTATCTAGCGCTAATGTTATCCCATTATTTGATGATAAAGGGGCAAAAGGCAAATTAAGGGTCACAAGTCTTTTGCTACAAAAATCACGAAATACATGTCAATTTAATAGATTAAATTTGAAGAAATTCCTCCAACTAATTTGAAAAGAAAAAAAAATTCCTTTTAGCTTACACAATGAAGTATTTAAAATCCAATTTTTCAATAAAGTTCCAATTTCTTCATCTTTAACATATAATGTAGAGTTTTTCACTATTGGCAGGGAGCCATCCGTCCAATCTGGAGCACAAATTTCTCATCAATAGTATTCACATGCTTCTGAAAAACTATACCATAGAAGATCTCTGCAATAGATGATTCCTTCCCAACCCAACGAGATATGGTAGAAACCTTTGCAACCACTCCAAGTATACCATCTAACCATATACAATGTCCAAGGGAAAGAGCTTCGCCTTAAGGAGATCTTCCTCCTCTCCTCTTCTCTTTTGTGAGAATTTTGGGGAGGAAGTTCCTCGGTTCGCCGCTATTTCTCACGCGTCTCACCACCGAATTTATGGCTTATATTTTTATTGTTTACTTGCTTTTCCTTTGATAACGGAGACCAAGCAACGATGTTCTTTATGCATAAATCACCGAGTGCTATTATCTTCGAATATTATTGCCACCCTTTTCGCTGTGGTGCTCAAGCTCCACTATGCTTGTTGCCAACTCAATTGATGACGCTACATGCTAGACTTCAGTTGCAAAACCGCTTGTCACGATGACCATATGCATATGTAATTTTTAGATCTTATTTGTATTTCTCTTTTTATGAATGAAATTTTTTCATCTTACCCATAAAATGAAAAAAATGGTCAAGTTACCGTTTGTGCCAACTAAATAGGGATATGCTCCATTGGATTTGAACCAAGTTGATTGGAATAGACATGTGACGTAAGACTGACGATGGCTCATGAGGTGATTGCTCGGAATTTTTATTTTTATTTTTTTAAAAAAAAAAAAATCCTTGTGGGCCTATTGGCCTTTAGAGAAGAAATCAGACGCGGAAAGTCCATTAAGAGCGTCTGTCTTTATTCTCTGCTTTCATGTGGTCCGGTGGTCCAAAAAGGTTAGGTTTTATTTATTTTTTATTTTAATGAATGCGAGAGAGGGGGTCCAAGAAGGCTAGTTGAAGAGCCTATACTATGGATATATTCATATAGACGCTAGGAAAAAAAGGAAACTAATGATATAAAGCTCAGAAAAAAAAAAAAAAAAATCATTAGTATTGAAGAAGCCTATATTTTCCTGAAAAAATAACTTCTTTAAAAATATTTTACTATGAAAAATATTTTACATCGAAATAAACGAAGCCTTAACATAGAGTTTGACGTTATGGCATGGCAATTGGCCTTTGGCGGGTCCTTTGTAGGCAAAAGTGCAGCAAATTGTAGATGGTAATGGCCTAGCCATGGGTAATGCTAGTCATGGGTAATGCTAGCAACTTTGCCGTTAGTAGCAGTAAAAGGGTTTTGCGTTGTGTGGATTGTAGCTAGCAAGGGGACAATTAGGACACCCTCAAGTGGAAAGTGCTTGGAAATGGTTGTATAGAGGGGATTTGGCTTTCTATGTGCAGTAAAAAAAAAAATTACTATGTCAACAATCCAAATTTAATTTGAGGGGTAATTTTACTTACCCCATGAAGTTATGCGCCTTTTGCAAACTCTACCCCAATGTTCAAAGTTTCTCGCTTTGGTATATCGAACTTTAATTTCTTTCCACTTTCTCTCTTCTGTTAGGATTTTCTGTTAAATCCTAACGGAAATGTGTGAAATTACTAAAATATCTTTACTAAAATTACTCATTCCACTGTTTAATTTAATTGCAATATGTAACGGAAGGGAAAAAATAGAAGGAAATCAAAGTTCGATACACCAAAGTGAGAGACTTTGAACATTAAGAGGAGGGGGGTGTTTGCAAAATGCGAATAACTTCATAAGGGAAAAGTGAAATTACCCCTTAATTTTACTATCTCAAGTAGTAGAAGGCTTCGACGTGTTTGGTTTAGAAAAAAGCTTTGCACGCAAAGTTGAGTACACTAATAAGCTTTTGTCGTACATACATTTGTGAGGTTTGTGTCCTACATTAAAAAAATATAAAAAAAAATAGTACTTAATATACTTAAGTGAACCAATCCCATTAACTTAAACTTTTTGGCTAAAAGTAGTGTTTTAATATATATATATTAATTTCCCGGTGTTTGACTCACTTATTAGTATTTTTCTCCCCCAACATGCCAAATCTGGGTAGTAAATCATAACAAATCTGGAGTGGGTAATATGGCAGCAGAAAGTAATGATCATGTCTTTCGCATGTGGAATTTTTGGAGAGAATCTACCAAGGAGAAGGAAGGAAAGGATCCAATGGGCACAAGTGTACTACTTTATCTGGAAGGAAAGAAATTCCATAACCTTTGAAAGTGAAAGAATGAACCCTGAGTTATTCCAAGAGATTCTTTGCTGTGTGAGATAACACATATTACATATATGGGATAGGCCTTATTGTACTGCAATTTTTGCCTATTCAACCACCCATATAAGATTTGGAGCAGCCCATGCTCTCACATGTGACAGATTTCTTATTGCAATACTGTAAGTTAGATTTTTTTCTCTCTTTAGAACATATTCTAAAGTGCTAAGTGATTTGACAAAATAGTTCATTGGATATTATAGCACTTTTGAGAGTAACAAAAAACACTTCTATAAAGAGAATAACACAAAAGATATATGAGGAGAATAGAAAGAAGTCATGAGATTCCTTGTCTTTGCATTTGACCCAATGGGTCATATATATTTACAAATGGTCACAAATCGTAATCACAAAATCCAAATTAATAGACACTTTAAATAATGTATTAATTTCCGCTGATGTCAGACTATTTGCTCTCTTCTCCATTACTCAATTTATTGTTAAGCGATGAATATTCTTTACAGACAAATTGACATATTTGTATCTAGTTAATGTGGGACAAATTTTTGGATTGATTTGAAAGATGTGAATCTTTCAATTAAATGCGCAAAAAAATTTAAAATATAAAAATATATTTCATAATTATTTAAAATACTGAAAATAAATATTTTTATTAATTTATTTTAAATAAATCTAACAGCAAGATGCAATCTCACTTTGAAGAGAGCATGGAAACTACCTTAACAAATTTTTTGGACTATGAGCAGTACAATGGCTGTATACGATAGTTTGAGACTTGATTTGCTATAATTAGGTTGTTCACGTTTTAAATTCGAGTCGTTTAAGAACCTATTTGGAATTGTGTTTGAGAAATAAAGTTTTTATGTAAAAAATAGCTTTTGAGCAAAAACTTCATTTTTAAACTTTTGCCAAAAGTGTGTTTTGACAATTTTTAGGTTTGTTGGACCCTTAAAAGTATTTTTAATTTTTTTACCAAATGAGTACTTTTTTCTTCAAACAGACTTTTTGAGTGTTAAAAGCACTTTTAGAGCCTGTTTGAAATTGCGTTTGAGGGTCCTAAAAGTACTTTTAACACTCAAAAAGCTCGTTTAAATAAAAAAGTACTCGTTTGGTAAAAAAATTAAATGCGTTTTTAAGAGTCCAAAAAGCTTAAAAAATTGATAAAACACACTTTTGGCAAAAGCATAAAAATGAAGCTTTCGCTCAAAAACTTTTTTTTTTTTTTTTTTTGACTTAAAAGCTTTATTTCTCAAATGTAATCACAAACATGCTCTTAAGCTCCTTAAATGCTCTTAAGCTCCTTAAATGCAATCCTAAACAGGCCGTAAGAGAGCAAGTTATGTCATTCTCAAGAGTGTTGAGGCCTCTTGCTCCTAAACAAACATGTCCCAATCTAATTAAATATAGAGAAATGCTAGGGGTATATATATATATATATATATATATTTGGCCAATTTTATTTTACAAATCAACTATTTGATTTGTAGACTTATTGGACCCCATATAAGAAACTTATTGACCCATAGCATTTCTCTTAAATATATCGTATTTTAACTTGTAGCATTTTTTTACATCGTTTGAATACAAAAATACCTTAAATTACATAATTTTTTAGTTTTATTCTATGTTGAAGTGTATCTATCTTATCCCTCTCTTCTTCTTCTGTTTTTGTTTGTTTTTTTAAAAAAAAATTTATTTCTTTATTTACTTTTTATTTTTTTTGGTGATATTATATATTAGGGAAAAATATAAGATGACCCCCCAAGCTATTAGTTAGTTGCAATTTGGCCTTTCAATGTTCAAAATGTAATAAAGTAGCTCCACGAAGTTCTAAAAATTTTCACATTGGCCATTCCGTTAGTCAGCACTGTCAAATTGAATGAAAAATGCAATACAACATCGTTTTTTAAGGTTAAGTTACTAAAATGCCCATTTAAAAAAAGAAATCAATTTAAAAAAAGGCCTCTCAAAACGACGTCGTTTTGCTTGAAAAAACAAAACTTTTAAAAAATTAATTTAAAAAAAAGGCAATGGGGCATGTGGGGTGGCCGCCCAGCCACCAAGTGTTTTTTTTTTTTTTTTTTCCAAGCAAAACGACGTCGTTTTGAGGGGACTTTTCTTAAATTGATTTTTTTATCCCAAAAATGCATTTTAATAACTTAACCTCAAAAACGACATCGTATTGTATTTTCCATCTAATTTGACGGTGTTGACTAACAGAATCACCAATTTGAAATATTTTGAAACTTCGTAGGACTATTTTATTACATTTTAAACATTGGAGGGCCAAATTGCAACTAATTTATAATTTATATTTTATATTTTATATTTTTTCCAATATATTAATTTTCTCTCGTTTTCACGGGCGGAATCATGCAAATAAGACCACGAAACCTTTCGGTGCTAAGCCAATCATATCAAGGAGGAAATATGAAAAAAATAATCCATGCATTTGGTCTTTTTGTTGCTTTCATTGGAAAAGTCACATGCATTATTATTATTTTTTTATTATTGATTTTTAGCTTTGTTGTTATACGTTGATTATATTCATAATGTCATTATAAAGAAATAGATCACGTGCATACCCAACGGAGGAATTATAATCTCACCCAATGTCACGTGCTATTCCACGCAGTACGGTCCATGAGTGCCTCATTTCTTGTTTCGCCTTTTGGACTTTTTAGGCAATTAAAAATTTAAAAGCTGTAGCACCCAATAAGATAGGGGAAAACAAATTCACACCAAGTTGTTTGAAGAAAATTATTTAGCCTTATCATCTCATTATAAGGGCATGTTTGGATGTGCGATTTTAATAAGTGTAATTTTTAAAATTGTATTTTTAAAAATTACGTTTTTAAAATTACTATTTTTTAAAATTGCATAGGCGTTTGGTAAAACATGTTAAGAAGTATTTTTTGTTTTTTGTTTTTTTATTATTAATCGAGTGTTTAGATAACATTAGCATATAATTGAGGTTTTATGACCAAATAGGTAAATATTGCGCCAAATATTGTTTTAAGCGAAATCGTGCTTTTGGTTTAAATTCGCATTTTTTCAAATAAGCACCCTCTAGTCAGCTTATACAAATCGCGGATTTTTCCACGATTTTAAAATTTGCGTTTTTAAAATCGCAATCCCAAACACTCCAAAATTGCAATTTGGTTTAAAAAAGCAGATTATTTTTTAAAAAACGCACTCCCAAACAGACCCTAAATTTACATAGACATGATAATTTATATTTTATTGGCTAATGTTGTGTTACATAGATTGGTTGACTGTCATATAAGAATTATTTTATAGAATAACTTCATTTTAAGCCCCTGAATTATCATGCGATTCGTCATATTTTAAACGTTAAAAATGAGATAATGATGTTTATACCCCTGATTTTTTTATAAAATTTTAAATTAAAAATAAATAAATAAAAACGAAAATCAAGAATATTTTGATTTTTTTAAGTATTTTCTTTAGAAGCTAATGGCTAAATCTGACGAATAAATTCAAATTGATTGCAATTCAAAGTTAAAAGAATTCAAATTAAGAGGTTTTTAAATTTGAGGAGAGTTTGTCAAATCACCCCTTTAAAGATTTAAATGAAAGTTATCCCTTATTTTAATAATATCTAATGAATAAGTATTTATTACTCATAGTATTTCTCGTAAATGTCAAGCCACACATCAATTCAGATTTGTTGTAACTAAAGTGATACGTGTAATCTAATAAAAGCTCTACCAAATTTTATTGAAGGAATTAAACTCATAAAAAAACTTTTTTTTTTTTTTTCAAGGAAAGGAGCAAAAGATGTAACGTTGTGATTTAAAAATGCTAATTTCATGATTTTTTAAAAAGAAATTATGTTCCTAATAACCAAATTTAAACACTTTTAGATGTTATTATTATTATTATTTTCATTTGTACGTGAAGGGCAGTGGTAAATAGTAGCAGCTGTAAAAATGGTAAATAGCAGTCAAAAGAAGTCCACCACACAATTCCTTTGCTTTGCTTTGTGAAAACCAGTCTTCCATCCTCCATCCTCCATTAAATCCAGAAAGCTCTCACTCTCAGAGAGAGTCTCAGTCTCAGTCTAATTAATAAACACCGCACATGTCAGAGAGCTGCAACTCTCGCCACTTCTCGTGGCTCATGAAATCCTGCTTCCCCAATCCACACGACACCAAATCCTTTGCCCATTCTTCCCAAACCCAGCCCCAGCCCCAGCCCCACATTCTTGGCGACCAATGCGCCGCCACCACCACCACCACCGTCTCCTCTCTCCCGGACGACCTCTTGCTCGAGTGCCTCTCGCGTGTTCCATCTTCTTCTCTGCCTTCCGTCTCCGCCGTTTGCCCCAGGTGGGCCCGCCTCATCGACTCCTCTCACTTCTTGGGTCTGCGCCGCTGCCACCGCCTACTCCACCACTTCGTCTTCGCCGTCTCTGCCACCGAGTCTGGCCTCTACGCCGCCAGTCTACGCTTACAAAGCGATGGGCTCTGGAAGGTCGCCTTCTTCCTCCCCGACGACGCCGTTTCGCTCGGGAACTTCCACGGCCTGCTCTCCCACGCCCGGTTGGCCGCGGTGGGGCCTAAGATTTTTATCATCGGTCGGAACGCGATGGTGCGCTACGACACGTGGTCCGGGACGGTGGTTCCCAGATCGGCGATGATCTTCCCGAGGAAGAAGTTCGCCGCGGCCGTTGTTTCCGGCAAGATCTACGCTGCCGGGGGGGGTCCGAGGACGAACGCGGTGGAGGAGTACGATCCCGACTCCGACACATGGCGCGTTGTGGCCAACGCTCCGAGGAGGCGGTACGGCTGTATCGGAGCGTCGGTGGATGGGGTGTTCTACGTGATCGGGGGGCTCAAGATAGGCGCATCGGGGAGCGAGCCCTCTCGCACCGCTGCCAACGCGGAGGCCCACGTGTACGCGAGCTCAATGGATTTGTACGACGTGGAGGCGCGTGGGTGGCTGAGAAGCCGAGCAGTCCCCGGCGGCGGCTGCGTAGTGGCGGCTTGCACTGCTGCCGGACACGTGTACGTTCTCACCAGCCACGCCGTGGAGCTATCTTTTTGGAGATTCGACGCGCGAAGAAAAAGCATTGGTAACAGTAGTATCAACGCTATCAGTAACAATAGTAGCAGTGGCAATAGTGGGTTTGGGGAGTGGTGTAGGTTAAAGAGCCCTCCACTACCGGCGCAAGTTAGAATAGACAGCACCGTTAGGTTCAGTTGCGTGGGGGTGGGTGAGAAAGTGGTGTTGGTGCAAGTCATCGGTTGCATCGACGACTTGTTGCGGCGGAGTGGGAGGAGTTCGAGGGGTTTGAGAGAAGGGCTAGTGTTGGTCTATGACTCCCCTGGCGGAGAGTGGAGCAGAGCGGCGGATCTGCCGGAGGTAATTCGACGCGCCGCCTGTGTGTCTGTGGAGTGCTGAACGGCACATGTTAGGAGGGGAAAGGGAACCTTCACAACACGCGCAACCGTACATCTTGAAAACCTGCGTTGATTTGCCTATTTTGGCACAATCTAATTGAAGATTTTTCTAAGATTGGGAATTTGGGTATGGGTTAGTCTACATTGATGTTTGGACAAAATTCTGTGTTGTTTGAATTCGAAATTTGTCGAATTTGAATGTCTTCATTGGATTTGGGTAACTTTGAAGAACTTCATTGGTTGTCTTCTTCTTTTGGTCGGTTGTTGCTGGTTTTATTGTGAAATTCTTTTACTTTTACTAATATTGGGGTTTTGTTCAATTTCTTTTGCGCCGAAAAGGGCTTTTTCTCTTCTAGATTTCTCATTCAATTGACACTAAAACAAATAAATAACAAAGACTTCAGTGCAGAACTAATTTCTTCAAGGTTGAAACTTGAAATGGAATGGGCGCCATTGTACTATTGTGACGCTTTCCTCTACCAAATTTAACTTCAATTTGCTTTCTTTTCCGCTTTCATTTTTTTTTTTTCCTAATTGAATAGGAAAAATGGTTACCAGGAAGGACCTTTTACTATATACACCTGTCTTCTTACTCTCTTTAAAATTAAACAAAGATCTATCTCACATGGAAGAGTAATGCCAGTGACCATCTTTTTATTATCTTTTTGTTATTTTAACGTTGATATGATTTTCAAAATCACCATTAGATTAAAATTCAAGTATGATTCATTTAAAATTTAATGTTAATTTCAAAAGCCACGTCACCTTTAAGAGGATAAAAAGATTGTCCCTAATATTACTCCAAATTCTAATGATAGTTATCATAGTTTAAAAGCCACCTAAGTAAATGGAGAAATTGGGAGAGGATATTTTTTATTTTTTTTTAATTAATTAATTTTTATTTTTATGTTTTAAATTTTGTTTGTTTGTATTTAATAATGAATATGGTGTCAAGCGAACAAATATTATTTTAATTTCAAATGAAATAGAAAATTATTTTAAGATTAAGATTTTATTTTATTGCATTTAACGGTGTACATGATGTCTAATATTATGTATTGAATATTTTGCTATGTTATTTATTTATTTTGTAAATGCTATGTTATTTAAATGATGTGACAATATGCATAATTTTAAATAACTTGATATTAAGTATACTTTTAAATGTAACAAAATAAAATTTTGACCATGAAATGAGAATATGATCCTCTCAATTTCAAATGAAATAGATAGTATCGAGCTATCGACTTAGTATTTTTTAGAGTGGTAAAATTGTTCAAAAAATCCTTTAAAATACGCTAAGTGGTTTTTTTTTTTTTTTTTATAATATATATATACACTAATAAAATATATAGAAAAAAGCAAATACTAATAAAAATTTGTCAATTCAACTGGTTTCTTTTTTTAATAAAAGAACAAATAAAACTACCGAAAATTTAATAAGCTGGAGATGCAGGGTATCGAACCCTGTACCTCTCGCATGCAAAGCGAGCGCTCTACCATTTGAGCTACATCCCCACGCATGCATTAGGTCCTTGTATTTTCAAAATAGATATAAAACCTATGATTATGAAGTTGACCATTTACCTCTGCCTGAAGACACGCCGAGGGAAAGACAGAAAGAAAGAGAAACCCCTAATTAATTCTCTCTGGTTTCTCTGCTCTGCTCCGATGGATTTCCAAGTGGTAGTTCTGGCCGGTGGCGCCTCCAAGAATCTCATTCCTCTCGTCTCCAAGGTTCCATCCCTCTCTCTGCTTGCTTTGCTTTTGCTCTCTCCGAATTCAAATTCTCCTTTCACTTTTTCATTTCCCTCTCGATTTCCCCCATAAACAATCGGTCCCTTGAGTAATCTCCTCCCTGTATTTAGCCTCCACTTTTCTTCTCTAACAAATTCCTACAATCTGCAATGGTTTTCTGAATGCAGGAGGTTCCAAAACCTCTACTTCCGGTGGCAAACCGGCCGGTTCTCTCGTACGTTCTGGAGCTGTTAGAGCAAAGTAACCTTAAGGATCTCATTGTTGTACGGTTCCTACTCTACTCGCTATTTAATCTAGTTTCGTCTTTTAATTTGTTTTCTCTCTATGCTTTTCTTTTAATTTGTTGTACAAATTATTGAAGTTTTGTTTATATGTATGGTTGTTTAGGTGGTTGAAGGGCAAGACGCGGCTGTTCGGGTTGGTGGTTGGATATCTGGGGCTTATGTTGGTCGTCTGCGTGTCGAGGTATTTCCCGCTTTAGAAAGGAATACTTTTTGCTGCATGCTTTTAGAATTTCATGCTTAATTGTATGAATTGGTAGTTTGCAGTTATCTTGATGTACTGACAATTGGTGAATGATCAAAATCCATGTGGAAGATGAATTTGGAAGGTTGGAAGTAATAACATGATATTTTGGCATCCATGTTTCAGTACCAGCTTCTGTTGATAATGAAGAATATGGCGAAAGTAGCAGTAAAATAGTGCACAAAGTGGGGTGATTAAGCTGGTTGTTTTTATTTTTTGTTCAAGCGATTAAGCTGACTAATTAATGCACCAATTAATAAAGGATGTTAGGAAAATAATGTGATTGATGTTACGATTCCAACTGGTACAAAGAATGCATTCCATCAGCTTGAATCTTGAAGTTCTTGCCACCAGTTTATCTAGATTCTTAAGTTTTGAGGAAAGGGCGTGTCGTGTATTTAATTTAGAAATTTGACAACTGTTGGAAACAATTTGAAACAAGTTGGAGCTTCCTGCTAGTTTGGAAGAGATACTTGGATGTAGGATATAATGAGTGGCTAGATAGTTTGCAATGGGATTAGTTTTACACTTTTACTTCCATGAAGGATATGGTCGGTTGTGGATTCTTACATCCACCATTTTTTTAATATTAATTATATAGGAATCGGGTGCTCTTGGCTCGACAAAAGGTTTTTCTTTATCCATGGGCAATGATTATTGATGTATTAGGTGTATCTTTATTTATAGAAGCTTTAATTTTGGTGCTTATCTTGATTGTTGGTTTAGTTTATGCATGGCAAAAAAGAGCATTGGAATGATCTTAGCTCTTAGGTAATTTAGTATCCCTATGCATGAAGATAATCAATTTGGTTGCTGTGGTCGGACTCTATTATGGATTTCTAAGCACATTTTCCATAGGGCCCTCTTATCTCTTCCTTCTTCGAGCTGATGTGCAAAATCGTATGGATACAATCAACATTGTGCATCTTGATCGACTGGATTGTTCTTTGTAGATTCTGATACAGTAAATGTTTTAAGGGCTTTATGAGTGTTTATGATGTGCTTTTTCATAAGTAAACGAGATATCATTGAAAAGTGCAAAAGATGCAATCCAAGTACATAAGAAGAATAACTAGCTAGAAAGAGAAAGAAGTTTAAGAAAATCAAGAAAACCAATCACATTAAGATCTAGAGTAGTTGTCTAGTGAGAAAAAGTTTTGAAAAAGAAAGAATTTAGCTCCATCACTCTTCTTTTGCGGTCTTCAAAATAATTTATTTTCCTCCAAAGACCCCAGAAAAGACAAGATGGAAGCATCTTCTACACTGCTGCTCCTTGAGGACTGCCACACATGCCTTTCCAAGAAGTGAGAAGATCTATTACTTGTTTAGGCATAACCCAAGCTAAACCAACACAACTGAAAATGGCATCCCATATAGCACTGGCAATCTAATAATTGTGTAGAAGATGATCCATAGACTCTTTACTTCTCTTACACATGCATCACCAGGCAACCATAATGACATGTCGTTTTCTAAGGTTATCCATGGCAAGGATCTTCCCTAGGGCGGCTGTTCAAGGAAAAATGCCTCGCTTAAGGGGACCTTTCTCTGACAAATACACTTCCAAGGGAAAGGGGTGTTATCATGAGGTACAAGAACGTTATAGAACGATCTAACGGTAAACATCCCTCTCTTGGAAGGGCCCCGTTAACCTTGTCTTCCTCTCTCTGGCTCAATCTAAGGGGAGTACAAGTTAAAGTTTAATGAATCAAAAAAACAAATCTCACATGCCTGAGATTGCTTAGCTTCAGCCTGAGGTGCAATAGCATTAGTTCTAATCTGCTCATTGGCCAGATTGATTTTCAGTTTGAAGGTGAACCTTACCTAGTCAGAAAACTTTCCTTGAGTTAGGTTTAAGCAGACCATTGCTTTATGTAGGCTTGATTCTAGTTAGATGTAGAAAGCCTTTTTCATTTTTCTTTCAAAGGGCTTATTAATGTGATATGCATTACTTATAAAAAAAGAAAGAAATGGAAGACATTGTCCTACATATATCGGCTAGTCAATGGTTGATGCTGCAATTCTGAATGGCTTTGGCATCTGTGTTATTCCAGAGTTGTTTCAGATGATGAAAAAAATAATTGTGGGCAGTGAAAAATGGTACCAAAATTTTGCTACTCTCTCGTGGATGCAAGCATGATTTGTTTTATGCAGTTTCATATATTCCTAAAGTCAGCAGGCTGTAGATTCCTTATTTGTCTCATAGAACTGCAGTTTATCAGTAATATAAGATCAGACAATTACCGTGATACTCTTAAGTCATCTATATTAGCTGCAACATGTGCTGCTTAACCTAATTTGATACTCCAAATAGATAGAGCTTAAGTATTACCCTAACATTTCAGGTTGCTGCAGTCCCAGAGGATGTTGGAACAGCTGGTGCACTTCGGGCCATTGCCCACCGCCTGACTGCGAAGGACATCATGGTTAGCATCTGTAAAATTTATAGCTATTGGGCGCTGAAATGTTTTTTCTTACAACTGTTGGCTTCTTACGTTTCTGCAGGTTGTGAGTGGTGATCTTGTTTCTGATGTTCCTCCTGGTGCAGTAGCGGCTGCGCATAGACGACATGATGCAGTAGTGACCGCAATGCTCTGTTCTGCTCCTGTCAGTGGACCTTCGGAGTCTGGTTCCTCTGGTGGAAAAGACAAAACCAAGAAGCCAGGACGCTACAACATTATAGGGCTGGATCCCACAAAGCAGTTCTTATTATATATAGCTACAGGTTTAGATCTTCAAGATTGTCTTTTATTTAGGATGTTGCGAATTGTGTTCCTGATGCAGCATCTTGCAACCCTTGCCAGGTGCTGAACTAGAGAAAGATATTCGAATGCAGAAGAGCATACTTCGTGCGGTTGGCCAGGTAATGGATTGCTGTGGGTCTATTTTTATTTTCCATTTGGTAAACATTTTCCAGCTGTTAATGGGCTTCTGATGAACTTCATTATATATATGTTTTTGGCCTTCTTTTCCTCTTTTAAAAGGAAAGTATCCAAGTTCAGTGCTAATTTTGGTATAGGTTTGCATGATTCTGCTTGTTCTAACACTTTTCTGTTCTTTTCATCCTTCATGCAGATGGAAATCCGAGCTGATCTCATGGATGCTCATTTGTATGCATTCAAGAGGTTAACATGTTATCTGCTTTGCTTCCCAATGATTTTCTATCATACTTTTTAAATTGGTTGCGTATAGTCTTGAATATATTCTCCGTGGTTATGTCCCAGGTCTGTTCTACAAGAAGTTTTAGATCAAAAGGATACATTTCAAAGCTTAAGGCAGGATGTCTTGCCTTATCTTGTGCGGAGCCAGCTGGTTAGTTCAATATAGCCTCTGCATATTAGGTTATTGTGTAAAACTTACGTTTCTTATAGTCTCTGAACCTGCTCATATTGCTTTTACGAACATTAGAAGTCAGAAGTGTTATTAAATGGTGCACCACAAGCAGAAGAAAATGGAAACGAGAAGGTTAATCCCCTGAAGAACCAAGTAATGCTGTCCCAAATCCTTGCTAATGTGTCTACTCCAAGTTTTCATGAACTCTATGGATTGGGTACCAATGGTTCTACTCGAAGAACCCATAAATGCTGTGTTTATATTGCCAGCAACAGCAAGTACTGCATGCGCTTAAATTCCATTCAAGCATTCAGTGATGTAAATCGAGACGTGAGTCAATTAAACAGTTAAAGCCTGTGTTGCGTGCTATGATTTATCTATTTTACATTTTTCTTTTAGTCTTCTTTTGCTTAATCTGGTTGAGCTTATTTTCCGTTCTATATGGGTCAGGTCATAGGTGAGGCCAGTCATCTCTCAGGGTATTCCTTCTCTGCTCAAAACAACATCATCCATCCTTCAGCAGGGCTTGGGTCAAAAACAACTGTGAGTTGAATGCTCTACAAACACAGCCTTACAATTACCATTAGTCAGGTGATTGCTTTATATCCATTGTTGAGGTCATTTCTTAGTGTACTCATCATGGGGTTTGATGGTCTTAGGTGGGACCACATTGTATGCTAGGGGAAGGTTCACAAATGGGTGACAAATGTAGTGTGAAACGCTCTGTTATTGGCCGTCACTGCAGGATAGGTTCTAATGTAAAGGTATGATGAATTTTCAATCATGAAGGATAGAAGAATAGTATATATTATCAGCTTTGTTTATCTGTAGGTTTCAGTACAACTGATTGCCACAATGGCATGCTTAGGATTGTCTACCATGTAGTTATGATGAAAAGGAGATTCAAACTGAGATATTTGTCTCGACCCTTAATTTTGCTTTCTTCTTATTTAGGTTGCTAATTCAGTTATTATGAATCATGTCACCATTGCGGATGGTTGTTCGATCCAAGGTTCTGTAATCTGCAGCAATGTACAGCTTCAAGAGCGTGTTGTATTGAAAGATTGTCAAGTAATCTCTCACTCTCTCTCTCTCTCTCTCTCATGAGTGCTTGTGGATGGTGTTTCCTTATTCAATCATACTTTGCCCTTCAATCCAGGTTGGAGCAGGTTTTGTGGTTACTGCTGGGAGCGAGTGCAAAGGGGAGGCCTTGGCTAAGAAAGAGAAATGAACACAAGGGGGAGTCCCTGGGTGGCAAGAGATTTGGTAATCTCTTTTTTGAATTGTGCTTTACTGTAGGCTGGAGCAGATTTTGTGGTAACTGCTAGCAGTGAGTACAAGGCGATGCCCTTGGCAAGAAAAAAGGGGATTGCTAACTTCCGTGAGTGTATTATCAGCTCTCCTTTGCTTTTTCTGTTTTTATTTTTTATTTTTTGATAGGTGCTCTTTGTGTCGTTTATATTCTGTGTTTTTATGACCAAGGCCGATCAAATAGATAGCATCAATTTTGATAATTTATTGTAGGTATTGAATAAAAAGCCTTTTACTCTCAATCAATGTTGTCTGCCTTTAATTCATGCTACGAGCACCTCCATCGATGATAAAAGTAGTTTAGTAATAAGATGCAGTGATCTCTTATGTTCTATTATGGATCAATGCTTTTGCATTGGTTATTGCTCATTATCTGTAGCACATCCCTTAACTTGAGGGACATTTATTCAGCTATCCTCTTTAGTTCCTCGCGTAAAGCCTACCGGTCTCATCTTGAAGGATGATGGTTTTGGTTGATATATCGGAGTGACGACCTACCCCGGCCGTGAGCTCGGGATCGAGTTCATGGTTGAGATTTCTTTAAAGAAATTCTAGCACTACAAATGTGCCATGTATCCTCCCAATAAAAAAATAAAAAAATATTAATTAATACTTAAAAAATAAATAAAAACTAAAATAATAAAAAAAGGATGGGTGGCCGGCTACCACCGTTAGGCCTATGGGTGGCTTCGGCCATCCCAGATTGGCCCCAATGGCCAAATTAAAAAAAAAAAAAAATCGTTTGGCCCTTGGGGTGGTCTGTTCACCCCTGGCCGGCCTAAAATGGGTGGTTTGGCCATCTCTTATGGCTAAGATGGGGTGAACAACTATTTTTTATTTTTTATTATTTTTTTCTTTTTTGTAATTTTAAATAATATTTTATTATTATTTTTTGTTAGTGGGATAAGTGTTCCATTTGTGGTTATATGATTTCTGAGAATAAATCTTAGCCATGAACTGGATATTTTCCAGTCCATTTTGGATTGAAGAGGATCCTATTCCGTGAGCTTGGGGCTTGGACAACAAGGATAGTAAATGAGGCTTGCCCATTAACATATATTCCTTTGTTTTATCAATGTCTCACGTAATTTCTAGTTGAGGTATTGCACATTTGATCTGCCAAACGAGCTCACTTGTTGACACAAGAATACTCAACTAGAACTCTACCTATTTCTCGCCCTTCAAAGTAGCAGCTTTGAATAGCCATGAGAATTATTTTTATTTCTGTTTTTAAGTCTTCGATCGGCAAATGGCATAATTCAAGTCATTAGTGTTCTTTCTTGGGATCATTTCTTACAACAAAAAGTACAGGGAGATTTTTTTTTTTTTTTTTGACATGTCCGCACAAGGAGAGGGAAAAATGGGAGAGAAGATTCAAACTAGTGACATCCGCTTCATGAGACGTGATCTCTAACCGATTAAGATATCTCTTAGGGACAAGAAAAATATTCTTAAAAATTATGAAATTGTGCCATATAACAAGTTTTATCCTGACATATTTCAATTAGGGCCGAATGAGATAATTAATATCAAAGTAATTTTATAAGTCTCTCTAAAAATGAGATGGCTTTTAAAGTCATCATTTGATTAAAATCTTATCGTGATCAATCATAAGCCCCAATAATAATTTTAAAAATATCATTCTTAAAGAGACACGAAGGGAACTTAGTAATGTCAATTCTCATTTCTGACCCTCATATTGATTGTTTCCAGCAGTTCCTACCCCATCCAGACCATAACGATTGTAGCAGTTATGTAACATGCATGAGAGAAGCATGGATCGATGGAAATTAGAAAGTATTCATAATCATGCGTGCCTTCAAATTATTTTAACATAGAAAACAGAAAAAAAAAAAAAAATAAATAAAAGAAAAGAAAAGTGGCCTTCATATGGATTCCTGCTTTCAGTGCTTGCGGATCTATTTATCTGCGTGTTTTACCCAAATTTCTACTAAGCCTATAGCTTATTATGAGATCACAAGTTGTCTTAAGCTGATGAAAAGTGGTCAAATTCAATCAATTATTCATTGTTCTACCACTGCACTTAACGCGTAAGTCATAAATTCCCTTCAAATATCAAGTACGATTTTTTTAATTTTTTAATTTTTATATTGCTTTTGTGAATTTGACTTGGGAAAGTGGGTCGAGAGAAGACAAATGACCTTCTTTAGCGCTTAAAATTGTATGCAACTCACGTTAATTAGCTTGATGTCATGGTGTCTATATTTAGCCCTCTCTAACGAAGAAAAGATGCCCTTAAGCTATTTGTACCTATGGCCTACTCCCTATAGTATAAGTTGTATGTACCACTCCAAAGGCATCCTCCAAAAGTAGCTTACATTTCTTATAAAAGACAACTTAAGATTTGGCTTTACATGTTATTAAAATAACAGTATGTATGTTATAGTTTAATCAGCAGTTAAGATTGAATCTTAAAGTTGACTTACTTTTAAAAGCTTTTAATAAGAAAAAAAAAATAAAATTTTTTTTTAAGAGATTCAATTTTAACTGTTGATTAAACTACAATATACGTGCTATTATTTTAATTAAAGCATGTGAGCCAAATCCCTTAACGTAAGTGTCAAGTGAATGTAAAAAACTCAAAAAGTTATCAGGAGTCCCAAAAGTCTTATCGATGAGATAAGATTGAAATTGAAATTAATGCTAGATTGTACCTAAGTCTGAGTCTAGAGGAGGCAAGCAAATAGGGAAGAGGGGTTGAAAGAGGACAAATGACGTCATGTATCGCTTAAAATTGCTGTCATGCTGCCTATCTTTTTAGCCCTACCTATGGCCTACTCCCTAGTTAGTACAAGTTGTATGTATGACTCCAAATGCATGCTCAAATAGTAGCCTACCTTTCCTACAGAAGACCACTTAACCCAATTAAGTGTCAAGTGGCAGTAAGACTCAAAAAGTAATCATGATTACCAAAAAGTCTTACTAATTAATAATGATAACAAGTTTATGGTTGAAACTGAAACGATTGGGATTTCTTGAAATTCTTAAGAGAATTATAATTTTGGAAATTTCAGATTTAAGTCATTTATTTTTATCTAAGAGTCATTATCTTGCTATGTGTCTCACTACTAATAAAATAATAAAATAATGATGATTATTAATATCATGAATATCATTAAAAATTTATTATTATTTTATTAGTAGTGGGACACGTGGCAGAACAATAACTCTTAGATAAAAATAAATGGCTTGAATCTGAAATTTTAGAAACTAGAATTCCCCTAAAAAAAAAAAAAAAAAATAGAAACAATTTACCATTTTCTTTATACGTAGATTTTAATTAATTATTAGTAGGGGCAGAACTAAGATTTATGGAGTGGGGGGACGAATTTTTTTTATTTTTTATACATTAGGAAGACAGACTTAAATAAATACAAAAGCACATTGATACATATAATTTCTGTGTATGTGTTTGTACGTATTTATATAAAATAAAAGCATATAAGTCTTAAATTTAATCTTATGACATCACAAACATATAATAGTATAAACAAATAGCAAAATAAACTAAACATGATTTATTAGGTCCAAGAAAAATGTACCTTTGAATATGCAGAGAGACACAAATATTATATTGGGGGACAAAAGTATAATTTTGAGAGGACAAATTTATAAATATGCATACTTTAAGACACTTTTTAAAATTTTTGGAAGGACATTCGACCCCCAACCATTGCCTTGGGTCCGCCCCTGATTATTGAGAATTAAAATTATGATAAAAAGTAAAACACCTAGATATTGTAATAATATTTTAAAGAAACCAAAAGACACACATACAACTTCTTAATATTTTTTAGATAGGTTGTCAAACTTTCACATGAATTTATTTTCTCAAATAACACTTAAGTAATCAAATTATCTTTATAATTTTTACATTTTGATTGTTCTTTTATTAAGGTGTTGTGGTAGGTGTACAGACATTCTTTATATATTTTAATAAATATATACTTGTAGTTAAATTGTTGATGAATGATGAATATATAAAAATTTCAAAATAAATAATATATAGTTTTTCCTTTATTTGTTACTTATATTATTTAATAATTTTGATGATTATTTTTGTTTCAACTCTTTTTAATTTGGCCCTCTTGAACCAAAATCTTGGTTTCCTGGAAGCAGGTGAGTCGTACACCAAAGTAGGAAAATAACATCTTTTTTTTTTAAAAAAAAAAAATCCAATAATAATAACAGGAAAATAACCTATGTCGAAGATGAAGAAGGACACCCAGAAACTGATATTTGACAGAATTAATTACATCATATTTGACTGAATTATTTACACCTTGACAAATCTTTAAAACGATCGACAGAGACACGCATTTATTAAGGAAAGAAAGTTCGCTACCATTGCCTTATAAGAGGGACTCCTTCCCATTTGGAAGGAAATGAGGAGGAGTTGGTCTTTTATTTTATAAGGGTAGAATAATCATTTAATTTCTTTTCGGACCATTTTACATTTGTAGAAAGGTGGATTGACTCTTCTCCATTTCCTTTGAAATGGAGAGGATCCTTCTCTGTATAAGATGAGATTAATGACGTACTATTATTAATTTTATGGGCCTATCTAATGATGTACTATTACTGATTTTATGAGCCTCTCTAATGACGTATTATTATTGCTATTATGGCTTTATTGGTTGTATAAGGATTTTCTCAATTTCAAATGAAATATATAATATTTATTTTAATGAAAATTTCACTTTAAATCCTTGAATTACTATGCATTTTGAGAAGACTCCTCAAATTTAAAAAATTCTCAATTTCACCTCTGAACTTTCAATTTGATGCAATGTACCCCATTCTGTCAATTTTTAAATGCTAAAAGTGATAAAATGACAAAAATGACTATTATACCCTTGACATTTTTATAAAATTTTAAATTTACCCCTAATTTTAAATAAAATAATAATTTTATTATTAAAAAAAAGCACAAGGTGAACTTTTTTTTTTTTTTTTTTTTTAAATTTAAAAAAAAAAAGAAAAAAAAAAATTGAAGGGTAATTTGTTTTTTTGGGATTTCCGCTAGGGTTTAACGGCATTTGACAGAGGGGGTAAATTGCATCAAATTGAAAGTTCAAAGAGTGAAATTGAGAGTTTTTGAAATTTAAAGGGTCTTCTCAAAATGCGTGATAGTTCAGAGATCATTTGTGAAGATTCTCCTATATTTAAATTTGAAGTTAATATATCTAACGATATAATTAAATATTATTTAATTTTTTTTTTAAAAAAAACGTTCTAGTATTGACTTTATACATATTATTAGATGTATTAAATTTAAATCATGAAATGGAGAGGATCCTATTCTTGCTTCGCTGTATTTAGTGTTTGGCATAAAATTCAAAATTTATTTTCTACTTTATATCACATCAATTAGAGGCGGGAAGATTAACTGTTTACCGTTTACCGACCAACAACTGACTTCCAGCAGTCGGTATGCTTTTTTTTCTTGTCGGTTAAATGACAATTAACCGATTTTTCAAGTAAAATTTGAATTTTATCTAGTAGATTTCCTTTTTTGTTTTGTCCAATTGATTTGTGGTTTTCTTTTTGGTCAATGTTCTAGAGACTTACTTTTTCTTTTCATTTATAAAGTATATGCTTTACTGATTCTGTAGTTGAAAAGAAATTGATAAATCGTAACATAAAAACTTGTAACAAAAAATTAACGGACTACTTAATTATTAACCGACTAATTGACAAACCGAAAAAATAGAAACTATTCCTTATCGTTAACCGACTTCCACAATTTGGTAAGCGAAATGCTCCTACCGATACCAATTAAACTGATACCCACCTCTGCCATCATTTCCTCTCTCAAGACTCTTTTAAACACACGCTTTTGTCTTTATTGCACAAATACGCGTGAAGAAACATTGACAAACCATAGCATAGGAGTACTATCTTCGCATTATCAATTAATAGTCCATATCGACTTCAACAGCAACCTTCCTCCGGCCAGCAAAGCATGAACAACATCCAGTGTTATCTTCTAGTTTGACCTTTTGTGGACCCAGATATCTGCTAAACTCCACAACCTTCCAAGTTGCATATGGCTACTGTTAGGTCGATAAGGTCTATAAGAACATAAAATTGGCAATGTACAAATTTTCCTTATAATCTTTGACAATTGCTCTCGCACCCATCTTCTTGTTGAAAATATCTAATCATCTTCTTGTTGGGGGTGGATTGTAGCATTAGGACCAATGCTATGGTTTTGACTTTCACATATATCATATTGATTTTGACCAAGAGAAAAAGAAATGCTGTTTGATTTTGTACCCAGGCTAACTCTTATATATAGATTAATGAAAAGTTGACTTCACACAGATTTTTTAAACTTAATTCTTCTGTCGTTTTGTGAAAGCCAAAAGTTGTTCTCAACATTTTTTTGTTAAACTAATGATTAAATGATTAAATATATATTTTCCTATCAGCTTAAGCTTTTGGGATAACTGGTAATTTAACATGGTATCTGAGCTAAAAGTCCTGAGTTCGAACCTTGATTAAATATTCCATGTGTTGGGTTTCACTTATTAAATATATTTTTTCCTATCAGTTTAAGCTTTTGGGATGAATGGTAATTTAACATTTTTGGACCCCTTTGAGTATAATAGGAATTAAAGTAAGATCAATGTTTAATAACTTATTAATATCAAAACATGTAATTCTTAATTTTTTTAATGATAATTTTAAGTAAAATAAAAAAAAATTACTCAACTAAATATTCAAGAGCTCATAAGGCGTCCCCAAGGGGTAGCTCAATCGGCTGGGGACCACGCCTCATAAAGCGGAGGTCTCTTTTTTGAATCCCCCTCTCCCGTCTTATGCGGACATGTCAAAAAAAAAAAAAAAAAAAAAAGAGCTCATAAGGCTTAATAAATGCTCCCACCCTGTTATTGATGAAATTAGTGGAGAATTAGAATTTGTACCGAAGTAAATTTTAGTTAATAAGAATTATTAGTTATCAGTTAGGGTTAAGATTAGTTTTATTTTAAAATTAAGTTTATCATTAGTTGAGTATTATTTATTTTATCTTATTGTAAGTGTTTATTTAAATACACTAGAAAATTAATGAAATTATCGATAAGTTAATTTATCAAACGTTTAATTTTGTTGTTGAGGCTTAAGATTCCTCGAACTATCTTAAAGTAAGGAGGCTTAAGATTTTTCGAATCATCTTTTAAAAAATCACTTTTTCTTTTTAATTTTCCAACACAGATTATATGTGGGTACAAAACAATTGGTATTAGAGATAGGTTGCCTATCGATCACCATAGACCCAACCATGTTTGTCAGAGTCTTCCTGATGCTAGAGTAAAAAGTTTCTAGGAAAGTTATGCAATGGTGAGTTCTCTTGAAACCTATGAAAGAACATGGCCTTAAAATCTGTTAGGGAAGAGGCTAGTGACTCCTCTGATGAGGACTCTTTTGAGGATGAGGATTCGACTTTGCTTGCAAAGAAGTTTATAAAATTCCTTAGGGCTAAAAAGGGAAAAAGCCAGATCAAGTCCTCCAAGTTTTCTAATAAATCTAAGGGTGACTTCAATGGAGCTAGCCTTCCTAGAAAAGAAGAACAAGAACTCTCAAAGCATTCAATGACACGAGTTTCTAGTTCTTTTCTTTTTTCTTTTTTTTTTTTTTTTTGGCGTATTCAGGCTGAATGTCTACTTTATAAGAAATCTAAGGAAAATGCCACGAATGTGACCTTAAGGGAAATACCAGGAAAGTTAAAACCATTCATCCATTGAGGGGTAGTAGTAATAGACTAATAGTTATCTTATGTACCTAGTGATAGAATGGTCACTCCATGCCTAGGATTGTACTTCTTGCGCCATCATTCATCCCATTGCCTGTTATCTAGCTTGTGTTTTTCATATAGCCACAAATTTCTTTTAAGTTGGTTTGAAAGAAATTTCTTTCAACCAACCTATTTTAATAAGTGACAAGTATTATGTCTAAGATTATACTACTCTAATAGTAAAATGACAATAAATGACTATTAAAATATTAAAAAAAAAATATAAAAGATGACACTTATCACTTATTAGAATAATTTGGAGGAAATTTATGTCCTGTTCATATATGCCTTTTTGTGGATCCGACTTATATGCTATTATTAAAATAACAGCATGTAAGCCGAATCATTTTTTGCATTGCATTGTGTCTTATTTTTGGTTGTCTTTATTTGTGTTTCATTTTTTTTAATAAAAAAGCGTTCCTATTTGTGTATTTTTTGGGTGCATAGTCTTTAAATCACAATTATAGTTTATCTTTTGTCTTATGCAAGAAGAATGATTTTTATGCAATATGTAGTGTTTATGTGCATAGATAGTGTCGAATATTTAGCTTATGCTTGCCATTTGTGCACAATATGATTTCCACAAGTTAAGTTTGGCCGCACGTGTGAGTGTTTGATAGGCAATTATTTGTGAAGATATTACATTTTTTAAGGACCAAATTGACTAGTTCAACCTAAGGTTTATATTTCGAAAAATGGGAAGGGCTCAACTATTTTGTTCATTTTGGGGGCCAATTTTTGCCTTATTTTTTAATTTTAAAAAATATTAAAATAAAAAATAAAAAAAGTTTCTGAAGTAATAATTTTTATTTTGGTTATTCTTTTTTTGGTATTTTTTTAAAAAATAAAAACTATATTTTGCTTCAGAAATGTTTTCCTTATTTTTTAATTTAAAAAATAACAAAATTAAAAATTAAAAGAGTTTCTAAAGCAATAATTTTTATTTTGGTCATTCTTTTATTTAAAAAAGTGGTCATTATTATGAAGAAAAATACAATTTTTATTTTTTAAATAAAAGAAGGACCAAAATAAAAATTATTGCTTTAGAAACTTTTTAAACTTTTTATTTTATTATTTTTTTAAAATTAAAAAATAAGAAAAAAAGTTAGCTCCAAGTTAACGCCAAGTTGGAGCTTTATCATTCCTCTTATATTTCATCTAATATCTCACTCTATCCACCATGGCGCATGTGCACGACAGAAAAAATTGATGTTCCTAGATATGCCAAAAAGTAAATATTGCATGGTAAAATTTCGAACTTTAATGTCTTTATAGAAATGTCAATTGTTCGTCCCCAAGAGGTAGCTCAATCGATTGGGACCACACTTAATGAAGTGGAGATCACTAGTTCGAATCCCCCTCTTGTGCAGACATGTCAAGAACAAAAAAAAAAGAAATGCCAATTGTTCACTCAAAATATATAGAGTGAACAATCAAAATATATAGACTCATATTTGATTTGATTAGAATCAATGTTGAAATCAAATATTATAATATCAAATTGCGTAATATATTAACATCCCTACAAATTCAAGGTAGAAGATTTTGGAAGTTTGAGTTTGATTTTTCTTCTCTTTTCCTTATTGCTTGTTGGAGATGGAAGTGGCTGGAGGTGGTTGGCGACGATAATAATAGGCAACTATGGGTCAAAATGAAAGTCAACAAAGGGCTGAAAGGAGAGGGAAAAACCTACTATGCGGTCGGACTGCAAAACCCAACTTTTGCAACTCCCAATCAACTATTGCCACCTAAGCTAAGTGCACAAACATAACTTACAACCAAATACACCGGATGAAAAAAAAGAAAGAAAGAAAAGAGAGAAAGAAGGAGAAAGAAGAAATGGCGTGGGTCTGGCAGAGAAAGAAGAAATGGCCGCTAGGGTTATTGCAATACAGGTCGTGTATGGCTGGTCCGGTTGCATTTTCCGGTTGCTTTTTTTTTTTTTTTTTTGATTTTTGATTTTGATTTTGTTGGGTCTCTGTTGGTTCGGCTGATTGGGGTTTTGAGTTTGGGAAGAAGAGGGGATTTGGATTTGGAGTTTGGGTTTTATTTTTTCTGGTTTGGCTGATTGGGGATGTTGGTTTTGTTTTTCTGGTTTTTTTCTGGATGAAGAAAAGAGGAAGAAGAACAGAAGAAAAGAGGGTTTGAGAGAAAGAAAGAAGAAACGGCCGGTGATACTGGGTTTGGGGTGGGTCAAACTGGTTTGAGGCGAGACCCACGGCGCCGAGGGAAAGTCTTGGGATTTTCTCTTTCTTTGCACCTTCTTCTTCATCATATTCTTCTTATATATTCTCTGCTTGTCATTGTATCTTATATTGTCTTCGATTAGTTAAATCAAGTTTTGGTCAGAGCTTTGGACCCAGGAAAATGAAGGTGAAGTTTCCCCTCCATGCTAAAATATAGTCTTAGTCTAATTTCTTATTGAACTATGAATCTTGCTATCCTTGAATTCTTTAATCTTTTTCAATGCTCCTTGATGGGTTTATGGGCTTTTTTCTTTTTCTTTTTTTTTTTTTTACCTCTTCTGGGTTGTTTTCAAATTTTGATAACATAAATTTGCATGGCACTTTTCTGCAGATTTTTTTTTTTTTTTTAAGAAAAAAATTTTATTTTTTTATGAGCTTTGCTATTGTTATTTCAGAATTATTTGTTTTCTTTAATCATTTCTTTCACTGCTCTTTCTCATGGCTCTGCGAATTAGCCCTTCAACGAAGTCCTTTGAAACTAAGTTCTTTATTTTTGTTGTAGAGAAGAGGAATTTGGTGTATTTCAAAGAGAAGAGGAAGAGAAGAGAGAAGAACGTTTTAGAGAGAAGAAGAGAAATTGAAACCCATTCGATTTATTAAAGAGAAGAGGAATTTATTAGGTGTTTTAGTTTTATTGTGTACTTGTGTAATAAGGTGACGTGTCACTCAACTATTAGATGCTGCAAAAGGCATTGTTTATAGATGGACCGCATAGTAGGGACACTCAAGGAGAGTCAACTATGAGTTGAAATGAAAGTTAACTATGGGTTCAAATAGGTTTGGATTTTAGACAATAACATAAAGGTCTAACAAAAATGGGCCAAAATGACTGCTAACTTTAGGTTGAAATGAGCCTGAGTTTTAAATAATACCACAAATGCAAAAAAAAAAAAAAAAACAAAAAAAAACAAAACAAAACAAAAGATGTGCAACTTGGCCTTTAAATTTTTTTTTTTTTTTTTTTAAATTTTTAAATTTTCTTTTATTTTGAGTTTCAGAAAACTTATATAGTTGATGACAGGATTGCAAAAGAAAAACTAAATTTAAAGGGATAAATGTAAAATTGGTTCATGTGGTTGGCCTAAATTACAAATCACTTACTGTGGTATAAAAAATAATTTATAGGTCCCTATAGTTGACCTAAATTATAAATCACTCTATGTAGTAAAAAAAATAATTTATAGGTCCTCATAGTATACCAAAATAACAGTTTGCTCACTGAAATCAATTTTCATTAAGTAACTTAACATAATCTATTACTTTGTCACGCTATATTCAATAAAAATGCAACACGTACTATTATTAATTTTTGACTTAAAAAAATAAAAATTATGATTTTTCACATCATTTTATGACACTAGCTAAGTTTACGCATCAGCCCACACTCCATGTCATATTGTTACAGTAAATTAATCTAATCTCTTCTATTCTCAAAATTTTACCCTTTGCGTAATCCTCCCTCATTTTCATCTTTTTTGCCACGATTTGGGATCATTTTGCGAGAATTTGAGAGTCGTATTTTACAAGAATTTGACGTGGAGTGAGGGCTAATGTATATTATCTTAGCTGGCATCCTAAAATGATGTGAAAAATCCTAATTGTCATTTTTGAAAGTCGGACTTAATAATAACACATGTTACTGTTTTTATTGAGTATGATGTGGTAAAGTAATGGATTTTGTAAAGTTGTTTATAGGAAATTGATTTCAGGGAGTAAACTGTTATTTTGGTCTACCCTCATGAAGACCTATAAATTATTTTTTATAACGTAGGGAGTGATTTGTAATTTATGCCAACTATAGGGACCTATAAATTATGTTTTATACCTAAGGGAGTGAGTTATAATTTAAGTCAACCACATTGACCAATTTTGCGTTTATCCCAAATCTAAACATATTTCAACTATCCAATAATTATTTCGGATTAGGATTCTTTCTAATTCATTTGAACTGGATAATATCCAGTTATTTATAGGGAAATGCTAGGTGCTCTCTTGGTGTTCTTCTAGTGTTCTCCTGGTCTTATGTGGATGTTATTTTCTAAAAAATAAAAAAAGAAAGTTGCTCTTATATATCTCACTTGGTATTTATAAAATAATATTTACGTAAGAGTAGGAGGACACTAGGAGAATACCAGGAAAACACCTAGCATTTTCCTTATTTATATTAGAGGAGTATTTTTGTCATCTCAAAAAGTGAAAAGACAAAAATACCCTTCCAATATATAAACAATGAACCGGAAAGAATCATGTTCTACCTATAACACAACGTACACCTTCAGCATGCGAGAAGCTCCAAATTAATAAGGATAGACTCCAAACATTAAACTATATTTAACTAAACTCCGCAAGAATTTGCTGTTGATGGACTTTCCATATCTTCGTGGTCTCCATATTTGGCTGATTGTCTGCACAGACGAGCTTTTTTTTGGCTCGAATATTCTCTTCCACTGGGATTGTCTCTGCAAGTCCAAAAACGTCTCTCCATCAAAGGTATCTGCCGGAGATGAGTCAGGAGTGAGATTCGCCGTAGGAGGTGCGGGAGGAGACGAAATCGGCAGTGATGTTGTCGAAGAGAAAAGGGAAAAATAAAAGAAAAAACCCAAACAAACACAAAATAAAAGACTTACAGTATTCTGGTGGAGACGATGACTCTAAAATTGAAGTAAGGGAGTTGGGAAAGAGGATTTTTTTTCTTTTCTTACGCACATGATGCACATCCCAGATAGACTCAAGAGAAAAAGAATTGCCACAAATTGAAACAAAGTTGAAAGGGACTAAGCATTGCTTTTGTGATGGCAGAAGAAAGACAAAATTCTACCGGACGTACCTTGGGAATCATTAATCATGGCTCTGATATCATGAAATATAATTTAATGCTATGTACAGAAGCAGAATTAGAATATTTAGTTTAGAGAAATGGATCCTTTAGCGCATTTAGGAAGACAAATTTGTCCAAAAATTTTATCCTCCAAAAGAAAATGACCATATTACCCCCATAAATAGACTAAATAGATATTTTTCATTTCAAATGAAATGGAGAAGATCATTTTCCTTAGTTTGGGGGGTAATTTTTTTTTTTTTTTTTAGAAAAAAAAGTTTAAAGGGTACAAAGCTAATTTTTAAAAGTATTTAATCTTTTTTTTTTTTTTTGGGACCACCCGCAGACCTCCCAAGGCTAGGGGTGGTTCGGCCCCTGGCTATGGAAATATAAAATGAAAAGCGGATTAAAAGGAGATATGCTATAGTGCAATAAAAATATTATTTTTGGCCCACAAAAGTCTTAGATGGCAAGAGATTATAGGTCCATAGTGAGTGGGACCACAACAACTATGGATTGGGCCTATGACCTCTTGCCACCAAGAACTTTTATGAGCAAAAAATGATCTTTTTATTGCACTATATAATTTATTGATTAAAAGAAAATAAAAATAAGAGATTTTACTCTCATAATGTCAAATCCCATAATATGATCTAAAATATGAGATTCTCAGATTTTAAAATACTGGCCCTCCATTACATCAAACGGCCCAAATAAATGCAGAGTTTTGCGTGTTACCGAGATAAGTGGGTTTGGTATGTTGAAAACCAAACGCCCTAGTAACACACAAACTTTGCATTTATTTGGACCGTTAGTTGTAATGGATTACTCAAATTTTAAAATCTGAAAATCTCATATTTTAGAAAATCTGAGAAAATCCAAATCCTAATATATTATAACACTAGCTATTAGGGTTCTGTGTTGTAGATGAGACAAAGTAGAAGATTAGTCAGAGTTTTGGAGTTATTGCGGTAGGAGACAAATGGGTCATTTATTAAATACAAGTTAGATTTTTACTGCAAAGACTTTGTTAGTATAAACTGATTGCATAATTAATCTTATATAGCTAGTGGAGTGATTTGACCTCTAAAGAGTTCTTTCAAAGGCTTTAATTTTATCACCAAAATTGTTGTGTGAGATATCTTTATTGCTTTGATTAATTTTGGCGATTGATTGTGTGGCTGCTATTTTTTTTTTTATTTGTTGGTTTTATTGGAAAACACTTATTCACCACCCTCTAGGTGTTGTTTGGAGTCGTTGAGTGAATTTGACTCTATAATACATTATTGCAAAACATTTTATATAGCTGCAGCCAAGCCCTCATCTCCTTTCACTCTTGTAGGGCTATTCCCACATCGATCATTCTCTCTCAACTATTGCTATCTTCCCTTACAACGCATAGAAATGACTATTGAATCTCAAAATGATCATGAAAATGCATGGGGACTGCTCAAGGCCTTGCCTGAGAAGTTATGGGGAAAGGTAGTAGATGTTGCAGAGAAGATAAAGAAATTTGGAGAAGATGATCCACGAAGAATTACTCATTCCCTAAAAGTAGGGCTGGCTGTCACCTTGATTTCCTTATTCTACTACATCCGACCACTCTATGATGGTTTTGGTGCCAATTCAATGTGGGCTGTTTTTACTGTCATTCTTGTCTGCGAGTTTTCTGTTGGTAAGCTTCCAATTTGTTTACAAGATTGATGAATTTATTTACAATAGAACAATAAGGGGCGGAACTAGGATTTTTGGTGTGTGGAGACTGATTTTTTTTTTTTTGATAAGTTAGAAACATTAACTTATTATATAAACACAAAAGCACATAAATAGTCCCAAAGAGCTAGCTCAATCGGTTGGGACCACGCTTAATAAAGCGGAGGTTACTAGTTCGAATCTTCTTGCCCCCTTTTGTGCGGACATGTCAAAAAAAAAAAAAAAATATTTATATGTGTGTTTGTACTTGTTTATATAAAATAAAAACATAGAATTTTTAAATTTAATCTCATATCATCACAAAGACACAATAATATAAACAACTAAACACAATAATATAAACAACTAAACACGATCTATAGAGTTCAAAAAAAATGATACCAAAAATAAATATTGTAAACCCAAATAACTACAAAATAGTCACTCAAAAAATAAATAAAAATATTTTCATCAATTCTACTCTTTTGCACAAATAAATGCAAGTAAAAACAAGATATGTGGAAGATGGCTAAGAATGACGCATAAAATGTTAATTTTGGGGGGACAAATATATCAAATTTGGGGAAACGAATTCATAAAATATGTATATTTTATAAAGAATTGTAAAAAATTTGGGGGAGATTCGTCCCCACCCTTACACTTTGGTCCGCCCCTGAGAACAACGTACTAATGACATGGAGCTGACAATTTCTGATTTTGGTTTTCTTTTGCCATCTTTTAAAGGAGCAACACTAGGAAAAGGCTTAAACAGGATGCTGGCAACCTTATCAGCTGGTGCTCTAGGTATTGGAGTCCATTCCCTAGCAACTCTGTCTGGTGACACAGGGCGGCCCATAATACTTGGGTTCTTTGTCTTTTTGATAGGTATATATATATATATATATGTGTTACATTAAGTCGGATTCTTTGTGTTTTATATTTAGTTCAAAATTGTCAAACTCATTTCATTGTGGTGCTCATGCAGCTGCAACAGTTACATTTGCAAGATTCATTCCAGCAATGAAGGCAAGATATGATTATGGACTGATGATATTCATATTGACCTTCTCCTTGATATCCGTATCGAGTTACCGAGAGAATGATCAGCTGCTAGTTATGGCCTATCAGAGGCTAACCACAATCGTGGTTGGTAGTTTTACTGCCATTGTTATATGCATTTGTATACGCCCTGTTTGGATTGGAGAGAATCTTAACAATCTGGTAGCTAACAACATGGAAAAGCTTGGGAAATCCTTAGAAGGTATATATATATATATATATATAACTCATTTCTATTTTGTTTATTTCATAATTAATTGCGTTGTTTTGTTAATTACTTGCAGGATTTGGGGGTGAATACTTCAACATAACAGAAGAAGGGCCGTCCATGGATGATAAATCATTTCTTCAAGGATATAAAAGCGTTCTCACTTCACAAGAAACCGAAGAATCTATGGTGGGTATCCAATTCTTATAGTCATTGTTAAAATATAAATTAAATGATTAAATTCTTCTATTTCTATTATTTAAATTTTTTAAAATAAGTGATGATTTCTTAAATCTCCATCACCACCTGATTTAAACCTGTTTTTTAATGTTTCAGGCAAATCTAGCAAGATGGGAAGTGTGGCACTTTCGTTTTGGGTTCCAACATCCTTGGAAACAGTACCTCAAAATTGGAACCCTTTGTCGGCAATGTGCATACAAAGTTGACGCTCTTAACAGCTACCTTAACACTAAGATCCAGGTAATCTCTTTCATAAACATGTAATGATATATATATATATATATGACATTTTTCTGCAGAGATTTATGTAGACTAAAATTGTGTGTACTAATTAATTGAAGCCTCTTATTTTTGTTCCTTTCAGTTTCAGACACCAAGTGAGTTCCAAAGCAAAATCCAAGAGCCATGCACAAAGATTTGCTCAGAATCTGGGCAAGCACTGAAGGAATTAGCATTAGGGCTAAAAAAGGTGATGAACCAGCCAACATCAGTTAATCTCCATATTGAACGCTCAAAAATGGCAGCGGAGAATCTGAAATCATTGCTCAATACAACGAGCCTTTGGGAAAATGATAATCTCCAATTGATCATTCCAACTGGTGCAGTTGCTTTAATTCTAGTGGATATCGTGCCATACATAGAGAAGATCTCTGAGGCTCTGCATGAATTAGCCTCCCTTGCACATTTCAAGAGGGTGGACGCCAGAGTGTCGCCATAGTAATTAATCACAATATTTGCTCCATCAGGGAACATGCAACATCATTAATATCGATCCTATGGTCTATAACAAGTGGGTGCTCTTGATAGGAAATAACAAGCTAGCTAGGGTTCATTAATTCTTAAAAGCTTTTTTTTTTGATATATAATTCTTAAAAGCTAAGCCAAGTGAAATGGAGAGGATCCTATTCTTTCCTTGTATAGAAGGAAAAGAGAATCGTGGTTGGGATTAACGCATTAAATAGATATTGTAAATAGCCTTAATGTTTGGTTTGGCAAGTGGGAATGTTATCCCCTCACATTGGTGGTCGAGGTTCTAATAATCTCCTGATTGAATAATTTAAGTGCATGGAGTTTACTCATGTATGCATGCATGCATGCATTGAATAGTATTAATTATTCTATTTTCAGCACTTGCAAAAAATAAAAATAAATAAACTTACTGAAAAATGGGAATATAAATATATTAGTAAGGCAAGGCTTAAGTGTAATGCTCTAATTATTAATAAGAATAAATGCATTTTTGGTCCATGTGATTTAAAGTTTTGACAAATTGCCCTGTAAGTTTTAAAAAGTGATTAATCACTCTATGAGGTAAGCAAAAAAGAAGAAATTATATAATGCAAATGAAAAAGTTGACAGAATCCGTTAGTGTGCTAAATGAGGGTGATTGAACAACCCCAATGGCTATTTGAGCATATGTGGGAGTTGCTGGTTTGGCCAACCTCGCCCGCCCAAATGGCATAAAAAAAAAAGAAAAAAAGAAAAGAAAAATAATAATAATAAAAAAAATTTGAGGAGGTGGTCGCTAAACCACCACTAATTAATGGCGGTCATGAGGCCAGGTTGTTTGGCCACCCTCTTTGGCTGGCTTGATCCAGGCTACGGTGGCACATTAATAGATTCCGTCAACTTTTTTCATATCAGTAATTTGTCCTTTTTTGCTTACACCAGAGAGTGATTAATCTCTTTTTAAAATTAATTTAGAGAGTTACGTGTCAAAACCCAAACTGCATTGGCCAAAAATGCATTATCTCTCCAATAGTATTGTCACCACAAAGAGATTTTCACCATCTTTTTGAAAAAAAATGATCTTAAAAATATATTTACTCACTTTCTTAATTTGCTTTATCAAATAAGTTATCTTTTCTAACACAACTAATGTAGAGTTTTTCATGTTCCATGTTCTAATATTTCTCTTTAGCATTCAAATTTTGCTTATATGTATTTTCTAGAGATTTGGTTTTTTATAATATTAGAGTATTAAATAAGGGTTAAATACACGTAATCCTCATAAACTACCAATCATTTTTTTTTAAAAAGACATCACAAACTGACATATGTAACACTTGGATACATCAAATTATAATTTTGTAACAAATAAGTCACCCCAATAGGTCAGGGGTTGGTTGTGAGCCACCCCCGTTAACCCACCACAACCCACCCTCCCAACTTTTCATGGGGGTACGTTGCACCACCTTATACACCTTATAAAATGTAAATTTGGTTTTTCAATGGCTAAAATGAGACTATTTTCGTTTTTTTTTCATCCATTCTATCGATCAACCGTCAACTTCAACGCTAACAAAGTGGCACTTTTGCCACAAAATAGTACGTAGTTTGATGTTTCCTAGTATCACACATGTCAGTTTGTGTGGCTCTTTTGAAAATGGTTGATATTTGAGGGAGCTTAAGCATATTTAAGCTATTAATAAAATTAAGGAGACTGTTGATGATTTAGCATATATAACATATTGTAATGCTTACGTTGACATTCATCTAAAGCGAAAGTTACAAAACCGGTAAAAACTCCCGGGCTTAATATCATAGGTGTATGGGTGGAACCACTACGTTGAATTAAATATTTTATTTTATTTTATGTTTGGAGAAATAATCTTCCTCCTTATCTCATTTTCACACATTTTTATATTCATTTCCCTCCTCTTCCCCCTTCTCTCTCCATGGGTGCTTTTGAGAATAAAAAAAAGAATAAAGATGGGATAAAAATTATATTTAAATAGAATTTAGAGAGTTTATTGTGTGGTGCTTTTGAAAAGTTAACTAGTTAAATTTTAAAAAATGAATTTTTTTTAGTCAAATTTTAACTAAATATTAGAGAGTTCAATAAAAAAGCTCTGGTCATCATTAATAGGTATTTAATCTTGGATTTGAAGTAAAGTTTAAAGAACTCATCATATAATTGTCAACTTCAAAAGATTGATTGTTAAAATAATGGACGGTCTGAAAAAAAGAACACAACATCACATCAAAATAGAGAAGAAAAAATGGGTAGAAATGAGAGAAAAATAAGGCATCAAATAGCAGGTAAGGAAATCACCAGTTATTTCAAAAGCTAAAATTAATAGGAAGAGGTAAATTTAATCATTTAATTATTACTTTAATACTCCCTTTCATGTATGGGCTAAAACTCCATTTTAATAGATGAGCCCCAACACGTGGAATATTTAATTTAAATGGGAGTGATTTGGCGGAGTCGATGTTTGATCCCATGACCTTTGACTCTGATACCATGTTAAATCACCAGTTGTCCCAAAAGCTTAAAACTTTTAGGAAAACTAAAAATTTAACAGAGAAAAATAGGTACACAAAGTAGAGCCTCACCTCATAATTAATAAGTGAGTCCCTTCATGTTATAGCACTACTTATCTCATGTTAGCAGGATGCCCTAGCAAGTCGTAAAGCTAAACCCATGCTAGCTTAAAAGACTTTTCTTCACTCCACACAAACTAATAGAGTAGTGAAATGTACTAGCAAATTAATCAAGCAGTAGGTTGTGATGATCTAAATAGATATTCTTCAATTGACCATGGGCCGAAGTACCGATCTAAGGTACCTGCAAAGAAGGGAAAGATAAGTATATTATAGTTTATCGGAGCGAGCCAATGGGAGATATGTTCAATGCTTAAGTCGGCCTGACATGATTGAGGAGAATAGAAGATGGAGTTTGAGAGGAGATGAAAGTCCCATTTTACGTGTTGTCTACTACTTTTTTTAGCCAGTTTGCCATATATAATGACTAGCCATATGGCACGTACTTATTGGAGACTTTCCTGATGTGGCGTTCCCTAAATCTCGTGACTCCTGCAACCATAATTTCCTACTTGGATCGTGAGGAGCAATGCTAATGCATGTATTAAGAGATGGGATCTAGTGTGACGCTTTATGGTTAAAGTTGGGTTCATTGGGTGATGACCAAGTATTCAGTTTTGTTATAATATTATATTTCCATAATATTATATTCTCAATATATTACGAAAATATTTGATACCGTATTCATTATTGTAAATATGCTTCCCAATGATTTTCTATTGTACTTTTTAAATTGGTTGTGTATAGTCTGTAAGAATTCAATACATAATTAAATGCTAATTGACAATAAAATTAGCAGCGGAATGAATAATTATATAAATACCTCTAGCAATGTTTTGCTCAAGCCAATTGAAGAACAGCTTCACAGAAACAAATCTGGAAAACAAAATATTGAGAGGTTCTTCTGACCTATGCCTACCAGTAAGTGCCAATTGATGGAATACACATGCCTTATTTATAGGTAGGTCAGGGGACCCTCAATTAGAGCTGTTACCTTAATTATTCCTCCCATCAAGGAATAAAAATCAAATCAATACAGCTAATTGATTCCACAAAAATAAAATCATTAATGAAATCAAATACTTGTTCCACAAGAATTAAATCAATGATTTAATTCAGAATATTTGATTTTACACAATAAACTTTAATTGGAATAAATTACTATACACCGTAATTTTATAATTACAATAATATATGTGACATAATGGACATACTTTAAATGGAATTTCTTACATTCTCCCACTTGGCCCTTATGACACATAAATTCCTTATGGTGTTCAGTTCTATGATATGGCCAATACTTCATTTATTTCAACCATTCATGGAATCCTCCCACTCACTCAAAGAATACCACACATGAATCATGGCGGTAAAGCTTTTATATGGTAAGCCGTCCCTTCCATGCATCACGATGTGCAATACCTCCCTAAATGAGTACTTTATAAATAATGTACTTTATGAATGAACTTCCTATAAGTCATTTGGGTCCAACTTTAATTTTATCCCCACGGATAAGAATAATATATATGCGCACAAAAATCTTTATAACATAACATTTATGTCTATAGACCAATTAAAGAGAAACTAAGCACAAATGAATTAATGAATCTCATATATTCCACATGACTTTATACTTTCTTTACCGGTAAACCTTTAGTCATGGGATCCGCAATCATTAATTCAATACTTATATGCTCAATAGACACTTATTGTCACTTAATGTTCTCTTTCATAGTGATACTTTATGTCGATATACATACTTCTGTTTCTACTCAGTTTATTCTTAGAAAAGATAACTGTAGTAGAATTAACTCAGAAGATCTTTATGGGTCTAACTATAAAATCGACAATCTTGAGACCTTTAACAAAAATGTCTCAACCATAATGCCTGTGTAATTAATTCACAGCATGTAATGACCTTTGCTTTCATGGTAGATGTAGCAACTATAGTCTGCTTACTGCATCTTCAGTACATATATACTGAAGTTGATTCTCTACTATCTACACATTTAGCAAAAATCAAACCTGAATAAACACCACCAAATGGTAAGTGTATCTTTAGGTTAAACTGTAGTTCTTGGTTCATTGCATATTCCATAATACTATATTGACCAAATAGTCCAACTGATGTCAGGTTTAATGTAGACCTGTGCATACATATGGAATATCTTTCATCTGCCTTTATTCCAAGACATTTTGGGACATTATCCCCTTTAATAATAGGTGTTACTGAAGATTTATAGTTCTTCATTCTGAATCTCTCTCAAAACTTTAGTGAGAGGAACTTTATGTAGCAAACCTAAATTAATGCTTGCAAGCAAAATATTATCTATATACAGGACTAAAAGAAATGTAACTTTACTCCCACTGACCTTAAGGTATATTCAATGATTAACAAGGTTCTCAATAAAACCATGTGAGGCAATAACCTTGTAAAAAATTATATACCACTAGTGAGAGGCCCATCTTAGTCCATAAATAGATATCCTTAATTTGTAAGCTTTCTGACTGTTATCAATAAAACCTTTAAGTTGTATTATGTACACCTCCTCCTTAAGATCCTCATTCAGGAAAATTGTTTTTCACATCATTTTGATATAGCTCTAAACCAAAATGAGCTACTCATACCATGATAATCAATGCCTTCCTTTTGAGTAAGATCATTGGCTATAAGTCTGACTTTATATCGTTCAACATTACCCGGAAGCATCCTTTTAGGTTTTATAAACCCATTTGCAGCCTATGGCTACAACTCCCTTTGGTAAGTCAACAAGATTGCAGACTTGAATTTTAGCCAATGATTTCATCTCATCCTTTATGGCATTGAAACACAATGTAAAGTTATCTCCACCCAAAATGATGTGAAAACAATTTTTGGACCGTCCTTAGGCCTGACATAAAAATCAGACTCCTGGAAGTATACAACGTAATCACTAGGAATTGTTGGTCACCTTATTCTAGAGGATCAACTTAATCCTACTTCCTTTGCATTTGGCAAAGTTTGAGTAGGTTCATTCTGAACTTGTTCCTTATGAGTTGACTGTTCTGAAACCAATTGTGCTTCAAGATAATCAATTTGATTTTCCTTAAGCACAACCAAACACCCTTCATGTGAAAAAGCTTCAGTCAACTCTTGTGCTTCCTCTAATTCAATCTCTTGAGGATAAGCACTCCCACTAAGTTTAGCGTCCTCTAGAAATTTTGAATATCTAGACCCAACAATTCTAGGATTAAATGAAGAACAGTAAAGCCTAAACCCCTTGAAGTTTATTGTATAACCTATAAAATTCCGCTAGTTGTCATTGAAGCTAATTACCTTAGGTGTGGATTATAAATCCTCACTATAGCAAGACAACCCCATATGTGTAAACAATTTGAACTTGGTTCCATTCATTCCTTAATTTAGGTGTCTTATGGACAACCCTGAATGGAATCGAGTTAAATGTATACACAGCGGTTTTCAAGGCTTCACTCCATTAGGAGAATAGAACATTACCTTTCATGTCCTCTTTTGTGTAACTACCATAATACTATCTGCATCTATCAGATCTTACGATCTTGACTTTTGTTTTGTTCTGTTTCTCTACTTCTACCTTATAGGTACTGAAAGCATTTAATGCCCAAACCTTATGATTTAGAAGATAGAGATACATAAACCTTATATGGTTATTACCGAAAGAGATAGGATATCTCTAACCATTTAGGCATTTCAAAAATCCTTTTATTGGCACCTTTAGTGGTATAGTTGGTATGCTTTTCCTTAATGCAGTCCACATAAATACCAAAGATAGTAAATTTCAAGAGTCGTAAAAACTCTATCATTTATCGACCTTTTATTCTTTATAGAGATATATTTCAATCTCCAATGCCATAACATAGAGGATTTTCTCATTCATAAGACTTTGCTTTATGTCAACATTTATATGCAGGGATTAATTTTCCAAAAATTGGGATCTAGATCAATTTTAAATAGACCATTAATTTAATATTCCACCCAAAAGTTTTAACAATATTCAAACTTGATTTTAACAAACTAAAATAGAAATTAAATTTCTAAAAGAATTGTGGAATATATTAAAAAACATTATTAAGGTCAAAATAATATAACTGAATTTTTAAAAAATTAATCTATAGATCCTAACAACCTCCAATTGTAAACAAGTATTATTTAGAAAACCCTGCATCATGTTGACAACGTGGACCGCTAAACCAAATTCAATCCACATAGTCCTTAGGAGAGTCAATAAAAGAGATTCATGACACACTAGGTGTATGAGATTACCTTTATTTCAAGTCATTTATGATACTTTAAGCAATCATTCTTTATATGCCCATAATTTTCCTTAGTGTAAGAGAAACAAGTATCTTAATTACCATAATACTTTGTTGGCACCTTGTTCTCATTCATCAACTATTGGACATGATTGCCTATAACGGTCTTTCCCTTAACATGAGTAACTTTCTGGATTCTCAAGTCTTAATCTCTCATCTTCTTGAACACATATGATCAGAAGTTCCTCAATTGATCAGTTATCCTTATGTGTGCCACAAGATATTTGAAAAAATATCATATTTAGATGAGAGAATTTAAAATAAAATTGACCATAATGACTCAAAAAACTCAACCTTTAGGGACTTTATAATGAGCTGTTATGTCCTTCATTTCCATAATGTGCTCAAGCACATTTTGAAACTGTAAAAGGTTTTACTTTAAAGCTTTTCTATTAGGGTGCAAGCCAAAGCCTTATTGGAACTCACTAAATATTCCTCAATGACCTTTCTTTGGCCCTAAAACATTAAGGAATAAAACCCTAATGCTTTCCTTGATATGAGATTTCATGAACGTTGAAACTTAAGCGATTTAAATCACTACAATCGTTCATGTTTAATAATCTCATGTGGTGTACTTGATTCCGTGGGAGAAGGTGATTCGTCCACACGAAACGCCAATTCAGTCTCCAAACACCCCAAAGTGAAAAGCACATTTTTCTTTTCAGTCAGGAAAAAATTACCACTAGGAATTATTGGAACATAAAATACTAATAATTAAAGCAGTAGGAATACATCTAGTAACCAAGGAAAAATTATATACTTTAATGCTATGAAATAACCTTATTTAAATTAACCAATGTTAATTTAATAGTAAATTTCAACCTACCTGTGGGCAAAGGTGCATCACGCATGAAATTTACTCTTTATTAATAAGACTGATAAATTTAGCATTAATAAATAAAATTTTCCGTACCTGTGGGCCTAACAGAAATTTTATTTTCAATATTAAATTTACTATCTTATCCTAATTAACTCATAAAAATAAAAAATAAAAACGTCCCTGTGGGGATTGGCAAATTAAATTTATGAATTAATTACAACACGATGTTAATTTTCTCTATGAAGTTCATATATATAATCTTGATGCAATTATCATCATAAAATCAGGATGTTGTGGCTCTCCCAAAAATTATTATGACAATTACGACTTCATTAACATCGAATTTATTTTAAATTAACCAATGCTAATTTAATAGTAAATTTCAACCTACCTGTGAGCAAAGGTTGCAACACGCATGAAATTTACTCTTTAATAGGACTAATAAATTTAACATTAATAAATAAAATTCTCCGTACCTGTGGGCCTAAGAGAAATTTTATTTTTAAAGTTAAATTTATTATCTTATTCTAATTAAGTCATAAAAATAATGTCCCTGTAGGGATTAGTAATTAAATTTATGAATTAATTACAACAGAATGTTAATTTTCTTTATGAAGTTCACATATATGATCTTGATGCAATTATCATTATAAAATCGAGATGCTGTGGCTCTCCCAAAATTATTATGAGAATCACGACTTCATTAACATCCAATAACTGTATAGATGCCAAAACTAAAGTTCCAAAGAATAAAAGACAAAACCAACATGTCAGTGGGTAAGCAGTATTTTTTCAAAGTACAACCGGACAGTGTCCCAAGTAAGTGAGGGGGCACACAACGGCACACTTAAGTCCCAAGACTTGCCTTGCCAGAGCTTTCCGATTGCAATTTTGGATAGTACCATAAATATTCACCAACACATGAGGCTTAGTTAATTATTCTCAGGTCCAGGCATCAAACAATTTATATTTAAACAATTAAAATGATAAATATATTCTTGAGTTCATGTATTAAAGAAACAATAATTTAATACTGAACAATTTAAATCATAAAATAAAAATGTAACATTAAAGCATCATAATCTGAATAGCCTAATGGTCTTGAAGTGACATTAGGCCATTTATCCCTTAAGAACCCAAGTTCTAAACCCCATGAGCCCAAATCAGCTTCTTTCCTTTTTTTTTTTTAATCCGAATGGGTTATTATATTCGGTCTTTCTTTATCGGGTTGGGCCACTTTATTGGGTTACGGGTCAGCCCACTTAATGACTTTTTTTTTTTTTTTTTGAATTACTGGATCGGGCTTGGGTTAAAATAAACCCATACCCAATAGCCCAAAACACTAGACCCGGTTCCATATGGGTTTGAAAAAACCCTACCCGGATCATCATGTTCCCCAACCCGAAAAATTCCCAAACCTAGCCGCCGCCCCTCCTCTTCCCCATATGCTGCCGCCGCCGCCCTTTCCTCACGGGCCACCTACGCAGAACCGTCTCCCAGACAGCCAGCCTTATGTACCGACCACCAAGGGCCGCCGTACAATGGCCAACCAGCTATGGCAAGCGGAGAAGGGCAGCCGTTCCGGCCAGACCACGGGCTGCCACTGTCATCTTTACGAGCGGCCGCTCACTGTGGCTAGTGGGGAAAAACCGGTGCTTATCGGCGGCGGGAACTCAGCCATCCAAGGAGTTTCATCCACCATACACCACCTTCATGGGCTTCTGGCGGTTCGGTCTAAAATGGTGCTTCAGTGAGGCAAAAGGGTGTTGGTTCAATCAAAACATGACGGTGTATCCAAAAAAAAGGACCAACACCAACAATTCCCTTAGCACCTCTGGGTTAGACATGGTGTCCGTCAGTTTGTTTCTTGTACTCGTGGCCGTGGGTTTAGCTTGTTTCAACAATATAGAAACAAGAAATAAAAAATAATACTAACATGCCGTGGGTTTCATGCTTTATGTTGGTCACCATATTTTGTTTCAATAATCAAATAAACAAAATAAATATTATTGAAACAACAAATAAAATTTTACAGTAGGCATATATAAAATTAGACTGAGCAAATATGGCCTAGAGAAGGCTCTGATACCACATGTAAGAATTCAATATATAATTAAATGCTAATTGACAATAAAATTAGCAGTGGAATGAATAATTATATAAATACCTCTAGCTATGCTTTGCTCAAGCCAATTGAAGAACAGTTTCACATAAACAAATCTGGAAAACAAAATATTGAGAGGTTCTTCTGACCTATGCCTACCAGTAAGTGCCAATTGATGGAATACACCGGCCTTATTTATAGGTAGGTCAGGGGACCCTCAATTAGAGCTGTTACCTTAATTATTCCTCCCATCAAGGAATAAAAATCAAATCAATACAGCTAATTGATTCCACAAAAATAAAATCATTAATGAAATCAAATACTTGTTCCACAATAATTAAATCAATGATTTAATTCAGAATATTTGATTTTACACAATAAACTTTAATTGGAATAAATTACTGAACACCGTAATTTTATAATTACAATAATATATGTGACATAAGGGACATACTTTAAATGAAATTTCTTACATAGTCTTGAATATATATCCGTGGTTATGTCCCAGGTCTGTTCTACAAGAAGTTTTAGATCAAAAGGATACATTTCAAAGCTTAAGACAGGATGTCTTGCCTTATCTTGTCCGGAGCCAGCTGGTTAGTTCGATATAGCCTCTGCATATTAGGTTATTGTGTAAAACTCGCCTTTCTTATAGTCTCTGAACCTGCTCATATTGCTTTTACGAACATTAGAAGTCAGAAGTGTTATTAAATGGTGCACCACAAGCAGAAGAAAATGGAAACGAGAAGGTTAATCCCCTGAAGAACCAAGTAATGCTGTCCCAAACACAGCATTTATGGGTTCTTCGAGCAGAACCATTGGTACCCAATCCATAGAGTTCATGAAAACTTGGAGTAGACACATTAGCAAGGATTTGGGACAGCATGTTTTGTGGTTACGGCAGGGAGCGAGTGCAAAGGGGAGGCCTGGGCTAAGAAAGAGAAATGAACACAAGGGGGAGTCCCTGGGTGGGAAGAGACTTGGTAATCTCTTTTTTGAATTGTGCTTTACTGTATGCTGGAGCAGATTTTGTGGTAACTTTTTTTTTTTTTTTTGATGAATAAGGAATTTCATTCAAAAACAAACAATCCAAACTACAAAGATATTTCAATTACAAGCCTTCTCAAAATGCCAAAAACTTAGCCAGGCAAGGCTTCAAGCATACTCCAAGCAAGCCAAATGCATACAACATACAATTTGGCAAGCCAGCACTACCAAAAGAAGTCCAAAACAGGACTGTTCTACAAAGAAACAACAAACAAACCAAACTTGCAGAAAAACAACCACGCAGGGTCTAAAACCAAATAACAAACCAAACCAAATGCAGAAGCAGAGAACAGAAAGCACTACTCAACATCATTAGCAACACTAAAAAACCTCTCCAAAAAGGAGAACAACCTTCAAGAAGAAGAGCAAGGTAGAAATAGAACAACAAGCCTGCACAGAAACTATAACAGCAAGTCAGCAGGCAGATTCCACAAAGAAGCTAAAACCAAATTCTCTCTAGTCCTTGGGAACTTTCCCTTCCCAGCAAGTCTTGACCTCACCTCCCAAATTATCTTCTTCAAAAGCTGCTCCTCAGTGCTAGGCTGACCAGAATGCTTTAGCTCATTCCTAGTGCGCCATAAATTGTAGATAACAGAACCTAGAACCAATCTGCAAAGAAAACCTTTAAGAGACTTGTTCACCCAATCTCGAATTTCTATCTGCAAAATCTCATCCCAAATAACTGGAGAATGGTCCACTCCACATCGAGCCATACATAATTTCCAAGTTCTATAGCTAAAACTACATTCAAAGAACAAATGCCCCTACTTTCAACTTGATTATGACAAAATAGACACTTAATATCACCTTGAAACTCCCATTTAATCAACCTCTCACCTGTTACAAGTCTATCTTGTATAGTAAGCCACAAAATGAAAGCATGCTTAGGAATGGCATATGAGAACCAAACCAATTTCCACCAGGCAATCTCCTCTTTCTTCTCTCTCAGCAGCTCCCAAGTTTCTGAACTAACATATATTCCCTTCCTAGATGCAGTCCACAAAGGATTATCATAAGGAGCAAACCTAATCTCAGGAAGCCTAGCTTGGATTTCAACCAGAGCATCAGATCTAGCTGGTCTCCAATGCCATTCTCCATTAAGAATTACAGAAGAGAGTTTGGCCTCCACAGTGCTTCTAGCATCATAAACAGCCCTATGCCCATAAACCTCATACAGAATACCTGAAGGATGTTATGAATCCAACCAAAGGTGAATATTCTCCCCATTTCCAACTTCAAACTTCAAGATCCTTTTAGCTATACTCCTCAACTTCAAAATCTTCTTCGAACTCCAAGAATAGGTTTGAGGAAAGCCAACACTCTAGAAACTCCTCCCTTTTAACAAATTTTCTCTTACCCAGGCCACCCAAATAGAACCTGATCTAGCAAACAGACTCCATACATGTCTGAGCATAGCAAATTGGTTCCAAATCTCCAACTGTTTCAAACCCAAACCTCCTTCCTTCTTAGGATAACATAGCTCTTGCCAAGAAACCTTAGCCTTTGCAGACCCTTCAGTCTTCCCATTCCACAAAAACCTATTGAATTTCTGTTCAATAGCCTGAATGACCTTCTTAGGCAGAATAAAGATACCAGTCCAATAAACTTGCAAACTGTAAAGCACAGAAGATAATAATTGGAGCCTCCCTGCATAGGATAAGTGCTTAGAAAGCCATGAGTCAATGAGCCCAGTAATCCTATCCAACAAAGCCCCACAATCAGCTGCAAAAAGTTTGGTAGAAATGAGAGGTACCCCAAGGTACCTAACAGGAAGATGGCCCTCATTCATCCCCAACTCTCCTAACAACACATGTTTCACTCTATCTGAAATCCCAGAGCAAAAGAAAGAACTCTTAAAAAGATTAGCTTTCAAACCAGAGAGTTCTTCAAATTCAAGTAAAGCAACTTTAACAATAGTGATAGCATTCAAAGTTGCTGTAGAAAAAATAAGATCATCTGCAAAACATAAGTGAGTAAGTTTCAACTTCACACACTTGGGATGAAACTGAAAACCTGATCCAACACCAGTGTGCTCAACTATAATCCTTGAAAACACCTCCATGGCTAAAACAAACAAGTAAGGAGAACAAGGATCCCCCTGCCTAAGCCCCTTCCTGCCTTCAAAATAGCCAACCAATGTGCCATTTAATCCAACTTAAAAACCTAGGAGAGGTGATACACTCCTTAATCCAACTTAAAAACTTCAAAGGAAAACCAAAGCAATGAAGACAGTGTAACATGAAATTCCAATTGACAGAATCATATGCCTTTATAAGATCAATTTTCAAAGTACAACGAGGATCCCCTTTACCCTTATGATAATTTTTCACAATTTCCTGAGCCAATAAGACAATTTCTAAAATGCTTCTTGAAGGAATGAGAGCTAATTGATTCAGGCTAACCAAATCACACAACAAAGGGAGCATCCTATTAGAAATGATTTTAATGATGCACTTATAGATCACATTACAACAAGCTATAGGTTTGAAATCCCCCATAGTAGATGGATTCACCTTCTTAGGTACCAAAGTTAAAATAGTGGCATTAACCTCCTTAAGCAATTTGCCAGAAGCAAAAAACCCCTTAATAGCTGCCACCACCCCTTCTCCAACAATAGACCAAGAGGCCTTAAAGAACTCTGCAGAGAGCCCATCAGGACCAGGGGCCTTGTTGGCTGGCATGTGAAACAAAGTTTCCCTTATCTCTTCTGCAGTAACCTCCTTCTCCAAAATAGCAGCCTTATCACTAGAAATAACAATAGGAATAAGCTATCTAATCCTAGCTGCTTTCTCATCAGTGAATTGCAACTGATCTTACCATAACAACTTCTCATAAAACTGGATAGCCATCTGTTTGATCTGCTCCACATCCTCCACTCTATTTCCTTTCTCATCCCACAAATGAGTGACAGTGTTCTTAGCATTCTAAACCCTAAGGGATCGATGAAAGAAACTGTTATTCTGATCTCCTAGTTGCAACCACTGATTTCTAGCTTTTTGCTTAAAAAAAGACTCCTAAGCTTTTGTGATAGATACATAAGCATGAAGACATTCTCTCTCTTTAAGCAAGCAATCAGCTCTCCCAAAATTAGCAATGACATCCTTTTGAGCCATATCCAAATTCTCACAAGCCTCCATAATTTTCTGTTTAAGATTCCCAAAGCAAGACAGGTTCTGAACTTTTAGCACAACTTTCATAGATTTGAGCTTAGCATACAGTTTATACATAGAAACCCCATCCACCTGAAAATCCCGACCCTCCATAACCCATTTCAAAAAATCTTAATGCTCCAGCTAGAAGTTAAAAAACTTAGAAGGCTTTGGACCAAAACTTTGCATACTACCAACTGAGATAATAGCAAGGGAATGGTCAGAAACTCCCCCTGAGTGAAATTCCACAATGGTTTTACCAAAGTCATTCAACCAAAACTCATTAGCCAAGACTCTATCAAGTTTCCTAGCTACAAAACGAGGCTCCTCACTTTTATTAATCCAAGTATAAAAACAGCCACTGAAATTAATATCCAAGACCTCTAAATCATTCAAACACTGCTCAAACTCAATTTCATAAGAGTTTAACTTATCAAATCCCCACTTTTCTGCCAAGGTCTTAACAACATTAAAATCACCACAAATCATCCAAGGACTAAGACCTACTCTAGCTTTCAAAGAAACTAAATCAGCCCACAGCAGCTTCCTGTTTACACAATTACTATCCCCATATATAAAAGAATGAAACCAACAGAGATTATGTTTGAGGGATTTAATGACAGTTAATACTTTGATCACTCTTATTAAGCACAGTTACTTCAAAATCAGAGCGCTTCCAACAAATCCAAATCCTCCCCAAAAAATCCTGATCATAGTTATACACATAATCCCAATCAAAAACAATGCATGATCTAACTTTATCAGCTTTATGAAACTTAACCCTAGTTTCAATCAAACACAGAAGACTAATCTTATGAACCTTAATCAATCTCCTCACCTCCAACTATTTAGAAGGATGATTTAAACCCCTCACATTCCATATGAGGAAATTCATGCAGTAGCAGTGAGTACAAGGCGATGCCTTTGGCAAGAAAAAAGGGGATTGCTAACTTCCGTGAGTGTATTATCAGCTCTCCTTTGCTTTTTCTGTTTTTATTTTTTATTTTTTGATAGGTGCTCTTTGTGTCGTTTATATTCTGTGTTTTTATGACCAAGGCCGATCAAATAGATAGCATCAATTTTGATAATTTATTGTAGGTATTGAATAAAAAGCCTTTTACTCTCAATCAATGTTGTCTGCCTTTAATTCATGCTACGAGCACCTCCATCGATGATAAAGTAGTTTAGTAATAAGATGCAGTGATCTCTTATATTCTATTATGGATCAATGCTTTTGTATTGGTGATTGCTCATTATCTGTAGCACATCCCTTAACTTGAGGGACATTTATCCAGCTATCATCTTTAGTTCCTCGCGCGTAAAGCCTATCGGTCTCATCTTGAAGGATGATGGTTTTGGTCGATATATTCGGTCCTTAATGAACTGGAGGGTATCCAGTTCATGGTTGGAATTTCTTTAAAGAAATGCTAGCGCCACAAATGTGCCACGTGTTGTCTCAATAAAAAAATAAACAAATATTAATTAATACTTAAAAAATAAATAAAAATTAAAATAATAAAAAAAGGATTGGTGGCCGGCCACTACCGTTAGGCCTGAGGGTGGCTTTGGCCACTCGAGACCGGCCCCAATGGCCAAATTAAAAAATAAAAAATAAAAAAAATCGTTTGGCCCTTGGGGTGGTCCGCCCACCCCTGGCCGGCCTAAAATGGGGTGGTCTGGCCATCCCCTATGGCCAAGATGGGGTGGCCAACTACCTCTTATTTTTTTAATCTTAAATAATATATTATTATTATTTTTTGTTAGTGTGACAAGTGTTCTATTTGTGATTCTACAATTTCTGAGAATAAATCCTAGCCGTGAACTGGATATTCTTCAGTTCATTTTGGGCTAGAGAGGATCCTATTCCGTGAGCTCGGGGCTTGGACAACAAGGATAGCAAATGAGGCTCGCCCATTAACATATATTCCTTTGTTTTATCAATGTCTCACGTAATTTCTAGTCGAGGTATTGCACATTATTTGATCTACCAAATGAGCTCACTTGTTGACACAAGAAAACTCAACTAGCCTTAATACAAAGAACTCTACCTATTTCTCACCCTTCAAAGTAGCAGCTTTGAATAGCCATGACTCGAAATATTTTTATTTCTTTTTTTAAGTCTTCGATCGGCAAATGGCATAATTCAAGTCATTAGTGTTCTTTCTTGGGATCATTTCGTACAACAAAAAGTATAGGGAGATTTTTTTATTTTTTAATTTAATTTTATTTTTTGACATGTCCGTACAAGGAGAGGGAAATGGGAGAGATGATTCAAACTAGTGACATCCGCTTCATGAGATATGGTCTCTAACCGATTAAGCTATCTCTTAGGGACAAGAAAAATATTCTTAAAAATTATGAAATTGTGCCACATAACAAGTTTTATCCTGACATATTTCAATTATTAGGGCCGAATGAGATAATTATTATCAAAGTAATTCTAGAAGTCTCTCTAAAAATAAGATGGCTTTTAAAATCATCATTTGATTAAAATCTTATCGTGATCAATCATAAGCCCAATAATAATTTTTAAAATTTTATTCCCATCGTATCAAGCAGTTCCTACCCCATCCAGGCCATAACGATTGTAGCAGTTATGTAACATGCATGAGAGAAGCGTGGATCGGTGGAAATTGGAAAGTATTCATTATCATGCGTGCCTTCAAATTATTTTAACATAGAAAAAAAAAAAAAAAAAGTAAAAAAAAAGAAAAGAAAAGTGGCCTTCATATGGATTCCTGCTTTCAGTGCTTGCGGATCTATTTATCTGCATGTTTTATCCAAATTTCTACTAAGCCTATAGCTTATTATGAGATCACAAGTTGTCTTAAGCTGATGAAAAATGGTGAAATTCAATCAATTGTATGTAACTCACGTTAATTAGCTTGATGTCCTGGTGTCTATATTTTAGCCCTCTCTCTCTCTAATAAAGAAAAGATGCCCTTAAGCTATTTGTACCTATGGCCGCCTACTTCCCATAGTATAAGTTGTATGTATGACTCCAAAGGCATCCTCCAAAAGTAGCTTACATTTCCTACAAAAGACAACTTAACGTGAGGCTATGTTTGGCAAAAGAGTGGATTTAAGGAAGTAGATCGAACTGTAGCAGATTTGATTGATGTGAGAAAAAAAAATAGAAATATTTTATATAAAAAAGTGAAATTTTTTGTTTTATAGTGATTTTTTTATTTGAATAATAATAAAAAGTGATTGACGTGATATAAAAAGTAAGAATGTTGAAATTGATTCTGAGAAGAATTTTTTAAAATTTTGAATCTAGTCCGGTCCACTTCCAGTCCGATCATTTGGCAAACGGTGCCGAAGTGTCAAGTGGTAGTAAAAAACTCAAAAAGTAATCAAGATTACCAAAAGTCTTATTGATAAGATTGAAAATTAAATTAATGCTAGATTATACCTAAATCTGAGTCTAGAGGAGGCAAGGGGAGAGGGAAGAGGGGTTGAAAGAGGACAAATGACCTCATGTATAGCTTAAAGCTGGTGTCATGCTGCCTATCTTTTTAGCCCTACCTATGGCCTACTCCCTAGTTCGTATAAGTTGTATGTATGACTCAAAATGCATGCTCAAATAATAGCCCACCTTTCCTAAAAAAGACCACTTAACCTAATTAAGTGTCAAGTGGTAGTAAGACTCAAAAAGTAATCAAGATTACCAAAAAGTCTTACTAATTAATAATGATAACAAGTTTATGGTTGAAACTGAAACTCATGCTAGATTACACCAAGATGAGTGGTTATATTTCTTCCCACATAAAGGTAATTAATAATAATGAATAATTCTTTTTCTTCTTGTTTTTACTTGTGCAAAGAATGATATTAAATTTAGTATCCCTCTCCACATAAAAATAAAATAAAAAATAATAAAATAATAAAATAATAAAATTACCATTTTCTCTATACGTAGATTTTAATTAATTATTGTGGGGGAGGGGGGGAACTAAGATTTATGGAGTTGGGGGACGAATTTTTTATTTTTTAATTTTTTTTATACATTAAGAAGACAGACTTAAATAAATACAAAAGCACATTGATACATATAATCTCTGTGTATGTGTTTGTGCGTATTTATATAAAATAAAAGCATATAAGTCTTAAATTTAAATTTAATCTTCTGACACCACAAAGATATGATAGTATAAACAAATAGCAAAATAAACTAAACATGATTTATTGGGTCCAAGAAAAATGTATCTTTGAATATGTAGGGAAACTAAATAAATGGGGGGTATTTGATTTTTTTTTTTTTAAAAAAAAAAATGTTGGAAGAGAGGGCAAAACTTAAAAAAAAATAAAATTAAAATTAAAGAGAGACAAATATTATTTTGGGGGACAAAAGTATAATTTTGAGGGAACAAATTTATAAATATGCATACTTTAAGACTTTTTTTAAAAAAAAATTTGGAAGGACATTCGTCCCCCAACCATTGCCTTGGGTCCGCCCCTGATTATTGAGAATTAAAATTATGATAAAAAGTAAAACACCTAGATATTGTAATAATATTTTAAAGAAACCAAAAGACACACACACAACTTCTTAATATTTTTTAGATACGTTGTCAACCTTTCACATGAATTTATTTTATCAAATTACACTTAAGTAATCAAATTATCTTTATAATTTTTATATTTTGATTGTTCTTTTATTAAGGTGTTGTGGTAGGTGTACAGACATTCTTTATATATTTTAATAAATATATACTTGTAGTTAAATTAATTGTTGGTGAATGATGAATATATAAAAATTTCAAAATAAATAATATATAATTTTTTCCTTTATTTTGTTACTTATATTATTTAATAATTTTGATGATTATTTTTGTTTCAACTCTTTTTAGTTTCGCCCTCTTGAACCAAAATCTTGGTTTCCTGGAAGCAGGCGAGTCGTACATCAAAGTAGGAAAATAACATCTTTTTTTTTTAAAAAAAAAGAAATAATAATAATAAATAAATAAATAATAGGAAAATAACCTATGTCGAAGACGAAGGACACCCAGAAACTGATATTTGACAGAATTAATTACATCATATTTGACTGAATTATTTACAACTTGACAAATCTTTAAAACGATCACAGAGACACTCATTTATTAAGGAAAGAAAGTTTGCTACCATTGCCTTGAGGGACTCCTTCCCATTTCAAAGGAAATGGGGAGGAGTCGGTCTCTTATTTTATAAGAGTAGAATGGTCATTTAATTTTTTTTGGATTATTTTACATTTGTAAAAAGGTGGATTGGCTCTTCTCCATTTCCTTTGAAATGGAGAGGATCCTTGTCCGTATAAGATGAGATTAATTAATGACGTACTATTATTAACTTTATGGGCCTCTCTAATGACATACTATTATTGATTTTATGAGCCTCTCTAATGACGTATTATTATTGCTATTATGGCTTTATTGGCTGTATAAGGATTTTCTCAATTTCAAATAAAATATATAATATTTATTTTAATGAAAATTTTACTTTAAATCATGAATTACTATGCATTTTGAGAAGACTCCTCAAATTTCAAAAATTCTCAATTTCACCTCTGAATTTTCAATTTGATGCAATGTACCCCTTTCTGTCAATTTTTAAATGCTAAAAATGATAAAATGACTATTATACCCTTGACATTTTTATAAAATTTTAAATTTACCCTTAATTTTAAATAAAAAATAATAATTTTATTATTAAAAAAAAAAAGCAAAATGTGAACTTTTTTTTTTTTTTTTTTTTTTCAATTTTTCATTTAAAAAAAAAAAAGAAAAAGAAAAATGAAGGGTAATTTGGTTTTTTTGGGATTTCCGTTAGGGTTTAACGGAAATTGACAGACGAGGCAAATTGCATCAAATTGAAAGTTGAAAGAGTAAAATTGAGAGCTTTTGAAATTTAAGAAGTCTTCTCAAAATGCGTGGTAGTTCAGAAATCTTTTGTGAATATTCTCCTATATTTAAATTTGAAGTTAATATATCTAACGATATAATTAAATATTATTTAATTTTTTAAAAAAAAACGTGCTAGTATTGACTTTATACATATTGTTAGATATATTAAACTTAAATCATGAAATGGAGAGGATCCTATTCTTGCTTTGCTGTATTTAGTGTTTGGCATAAAATTCAAAATTTATTTTCTACTTTATATTACATTAATTAGAGGTAGAAAGATTAACTGTTTATCGTTTGCCGACCAACAACTGACTTCCGGCAGTCAGTATGATTTTTTTTTCTTGTCGGTTAAATGACAATTAACCGATTTTTCAAGTAAAATTTGAATTTTATCTAGTAGATTTCCTTTTTTGTTTTGTCCAACTAATTTGTGGTTGCCTTTTTGGTCAATGTTCTATAGACTTACCTTTTCTTTTCATTTATAAAGTATATGCTTTACTGATTCTGTAGTTAAAAAGAAATTGATAAATCTTAACGTAAAAACTTGTAACCGACAATTAACGGATTACTTAATTGTTAACCGACTAATTGACAAACCGAAAAAATAGAAGCTATTCCTTTTCGGTAACCGACTTCCACGATTTGGTAAGCAAAATGCTCCTACCGACACCAATTAAACCGATACCCACCTCTGCCATCATTTCCTCTCTCAAGACTCTTTTAAACACACGCTATTGTGTTTATTGCACATATACGCGTGAAGAAACATTGACAAACCATAGCATATGAGTACTATCTTCGCACTATCAATTAATTGTCCATATCAACTTCAACAACAACCTTCCTCCGGCCAGCAAAGCATGAACAACATCTAGTGTTATCTTCTAGTTTGACCTTTAGTGAGCCGAGATATCTGCTAAACTCAACAACCTTCCAAGTTGCATATGGCTACTGTTTGGTCGATAAGGTCTATAAGAACATAAAATTGGCAATGTACAAATTTTCCTTATAATCTTTGACAATTGCTCCCGCACCCATGCATCTTCTTGTTGAAAATATCTAATCATCTTCTTGTTGGGGGTGGATTGCATCATTAGGACCAATGCTATGGTTTTGACTTTCACATATATCATATTGATTTTGACCAAGAGAAAAAGAATTGCTGTTTGATTTTGTACCCAGGCTAACTCTTATATATAGATTAATGATAAGTTGACTTCACACAGATTTTTTAAACTTAATTCTTTTGTCGTTTTGTGAAAGCCAAAAGCTTTTCTCAATCTTTTTTTTGTTAAACTAATGATTAAATGATTAAATATATCTCTTCATATTAATTTAAGCTTTTGGGATAACTGGTAATTTAATATGATATCAGAGCCAAAAGTCCTGAGTTCGAACCTTGATTCGGTCAAATCACCCCCCATTTAAATTAAATATTGCATGTGTTGGGCCTCACCTATTAAAAGGGAGTTTAAGCCCACACATGATGGGGAATGTTAAACTAATGTAAGTAATTAAATATATTTCTTCCTATCAGCTTAAGCTTTTGGGATGAATGGTAATTTAACATTTTTGGACCCCTTTGAGTATAATAGGAATTAAAGAAAGATCAATGTTTAATAACTTATTAATATTAAAACATGTAATTCTTAATTTTTTTAATGATAATTTTAAGTAAAATAAAAAAAAAATTACTCAACTAAATAATAGTTATGCTTTCAATTCAAGAGCTCATAAGACGTCCCTAAAGGGTAGCTCAATCGATTGAGGACCACGTCTCAAAAAGTAGAGGTCTCTAGTTCGAATCCCTCACATCCGTCTTATGCGGACATGTCAAAAAAAAAAAAAAAGCTCATAAGGGTTAATAAATGCTCCCACCCTGTTATTGATGAAATTAGTAGAGGATTGGAATTTGTACTGAAGTAAATTTTTGTTAATAAGAATTATTAGTTATCAGTTAGGGTTAAGATTAGTTTTATCTTAAAATTAAGTTTATCATTAGTTGAGTATTATTTATTTTATCTTATTGTAAGTGTTTATTTAAATACATTAGAAAATTAATGAAATTATCGATGAGTTAATTTATCAAATGTTTAATTTTGTTGTTGAGGCTTGGGATCCCTCGAACTATCTTAAAGTAAGGAGGCTTAGGATTTTTCGAATTATCTTTTAAAAAATCTCTTTTTCTTTTTAATTTTCCAACACAGATTATATGTGGGTACCAAACAATTGGTATAAGAGATAGGTTGCCTATCGATCACCATAGACCCAACCATGTTTGTCAGAGTCTTCATGATGCTAGAGTAAAAAGTTTCTAGGAAAGTTATGCAATGGTGAGTTCTCTTGAAACCTATGAAAGAACATGGCCTTAAAATCTGTTAGGGAAGAGGCTAGTGACTCCTCTGATGAGGACTCTTTTGAGGATGAGGATTCGACTTTGCTTCCAAAGAAGTTTATAAAATTCCTCAGGGCTAAAAAGGGAAACAGTCAGAACAAGTTCTCCAAGTTTTCTAATAAATCTAAGGGTGACTTCAATGGAGCTAGCCTTCCTAGAAAAGAAGAACTAAGAACTCTCAAAGCATCCAATGACATGAGTTTCTAGTGTTTTTTTTTTTTTTTGGCGTATTCAAGCTAAATGTCTACTTTATAAGAAATATAAGGAAAATGCCACGAATGTGACCTTAAGGGAAATACCAGGAAAGTTGACACCATTCATTCATTGAGGGGTAGTACTAATAGACTAATAGTTATCTTACGTACCTAGTGATAGGATGGTCACTCCATGCCTAGGATTGTACTTCTTGCGCCATCATTCATCCTAGTGCATGTTATCTAGCCATCATTCATCCTGGTGCATTGTACTTCTTGCGCAATTGCGCTTTTCATATGGCCACAAATTTCTTTTAAGTTTGTTGGGAAAAAATTTATTTCAACCTATTTCTAATAAGTGATAAGTGTTATGTCTAGAATTGTACTACTCTAATAGTAAAATGACAATAAATGACTATTAAAATATTAAAAAAAACATGTAAAAGATGACACTAGTCACTTATTAGAGTAATTTGGAGGAAATTTATGTACTTTTCATATATGCCTTTTTGCATTGCATTGTGTCTTATTTTTGGTTCTTTATTTGTGTTTCATTTTTTTAATAAAAAAGGGTTCCTATTTGTGTATTTTTGGGTGCATAGTCTTTAAATCACCATTAAAGTTTATTTTTAGTCTTATGCAAGAAGATTGATTTTTATGATAGATTTAGTGTTTATGTGCATAACTAGTGTCGAATATTTAGCTTATGCTTGCCATTTGTGCACAATATGATTTCCACAAGTTAAGTTTGGCCTTACGTGTGAGTGTGAGTGTTTGATAGGCAATTATTTGTGAAGATATTACATTTTTTAAGGACCAAATAATTGACTAATTCAACCTAAGGTTTATATTTCGGAAAATGTGAAAATGTGAAAATCTCAAATTTTAAAATCTGAAAATCTCATATTTTATAAAATCTGAAAGAATCCAAATCCTAATATATTATAACACTAGCTATTAGGGTTCTGTGTTGCAGATGGAACAAAGTAGAAGATTAGTCAGAGTTTTGGAGTTATTGCGGTAGGAGACAAATGGGTCATTTATTGAATACAAGTTGGATTTTTCCTGCAAAGACTTTGTTAGTATAAACTGATTGCATAATTAATCTTATATAGCTAGTGGAGTGATTTGACCTCTAAAGAGTTCTTTCAAAGGTTTTAATTTTATCACCAAAATTGTTGTGTGAGATATCTTTATTGCTTTGATTAATTTTGGTGATTGATTGTGTGGCTGTTGTTTTTTTTATTTGTTGATTTTATTGGAAAACACTTATTCACCACGTGCACCCTCTAGGTGTTGTTTGGAGTCGTTGAGCGAAAACATTATATATAGCTGCAGCCAAACCCTCATCTCCTTCCACTCTTGTAGGGCTATTCCCACATCGATCATTCTCTCTCAACTATTGCTATCTTCCCTTACAACGCATAGAAATGATTATTGAATCTCAAAGTGATCATGAAAATGCATGGGGATGGCTCAAGGCCTTGCCTGAGAAGTTATGGGGAAAGGTAGTAGATGTTGCAGAGAAGATAAAGAAACTTGGAGAAGATGATCCACGAAGAATTATTCATTCCCTAAAAGTAGGGCTGGCTCTCACCTTGGTTTCCTTATTCTACTACATCCAACCACTGTACGATGGTTTTGGTGCCAATTCAATGTGGGCTGTTTTAACTGTCATTCTTGTCTGCGAGTTTTCTGTTGGTAAGCTTCTAATTTGTTTACAAGATGATTGATGAATTTATTTACAATAGAACAACCAGGGGCAAAAACAGGATTTTTGATGTGCGGAGACGGAATTTTTTTTTTTTTTGATAAGTTAGGAACATTGACTTATAATATTAATACAAAAGCACACAAATAAATATAATTTATTTATACGTGTGTTTGTACTTGTTTATATAAAATAAAAACATAAAATTTTTAAATTTAATCTCATACCATCATAAACACACAATAATATAAACAATTAGCAAACAAACTAAACATGATCTATAGAGTTCAAAAAAAAAATGATACCAATAATAAATATTGTAAACCCAAATGACTACAAAATAGTCACTCAAAAAATAAATAAAAATAGAAATTTTCATCATATTCTACACTTTTGCAAAAATAAATGCAAGCAAAAACAAGATGTGCGAAAGATGGTTAAGAATGACGCATAAAATGTTAATTTTGGGGGGACAAATACATCAAATTTGGGAGAACGAATTAATAAAATACGTATATTTTATAAAGAATTGTAAAAAATTTGGGGGAGATTCGTCTGCACCCTTACGTCCGCCCCTGAGAACAACTAATGACATGGAGCTAACAATTTCTGATTTTGGTTTTCTTCTGCCTTCTTTTAAAGGAGCAACACTAGGAAAAGGCTTAAACAGGATGCTGGCAACCTTATCAGCTGGTGCTCTAGGCATTGGAGTCCATTCCCTAGCAACTCTGTCTGGTGACACAGGGCAGCCCATAATACTTGGGTTCTTTGTCTTTTTGATAGGTATATATATATATATTACATTAAGTCAGATTCTTTGTGTTTCATATTTAGTTCAAAATTGTCAAACTCATTTCATTGTGGTGCTCATGCAGCTGCAACAGTTACATTTGCAAGATTCATTCCAGCAATGAAGGCAAGATATGATTATGGGCTGCTGATATTCATATTGACCTTCTCCTTGATATCCGTATCGAGTTACCGAGAAAATGATCAGGTGCTAGTTATGGCCCATCAGAGGCTAACCACAATCATGGTTGGTAGTTTTATTGCCATTGTTACATGCATTTGTATACGCCCTGTTTGGATTGGAGAGAATCTTAACAATCTGGTAGCTAACAACATGGAAAAGCTTGGGAAATCCTTAGAAGGTATATATCTAAACCTCCTTTATATATATATATATATAAAACTCCTTTCTATTTTATTTATTTTGTAATTAATTGCGTTGTTTTGTTAATTACTTGCAGGATTTGGGCGTGAATACTTCAGCATACCAGAAGAAGGGCCGTCTATGGATGATAAATCATTTCTTCAAGGATATAAAAGCGTTCTCACTTCAAAAGAAACCGAACAAGCTATGGTGGGTATACAATTCTTATAGTCATTGTTAAAATATAATTAAATGATTAAATTCATCTATTTCTATTATTTAAATCTTTTAAAATAAGCGATGGTTTAACATGATATCTTAAATCTCCACCACCACCTGATTTAAACTTGTTTTTTTTTAATGTTTCAGGCAAATCTAGCAAGATGGGAAGTGTGGAACTTTCGTTTTGGATTCCGACATCCTTGGAAACAGTACCTCAAAATTGGAACCCTTAGTCGGCAATGTGCCTACAAAGTTGACGCTCTTAACAGCTACCTTAACACTAAGATCCAGGTAATCTCTTTCATAAACATGTAATGATATTGATGAATATATATATATATATATATATATATATGAATATGACATTTTTCTGCAGAGATTTAAGTAGACTAAAATTGTGTGTACTAATTAATTGAAGCCTCTTATTTTTGTTCCTTTCAGTTTCAGACACCAAGTGAGTTCCAAAGCAAAATCCAAGAGCCATGCACAAAGATTTGCTCAGAATCTGGGCAAGCACTGAAGGAATTAGCATTAGGGCTAAAAAAGGTGATGAACCAGCCAACATCAGTTTATCTCCATATTGAACGCTCAAAAATGGCAGCGGAGAATCTGAAATCATTGCTCAATACAACGAGCCTTTGCGAAAATGATAATCTCCAGGTGATCATTCCAACTGGTGCAGTTGCTTTAATTCTAGTGGATATCGTGCCATACATAGAGAAGATCTCAGAGGCTCTGCATGAATTAGCCTCACTTGCACATTTCAAGAGGGTGGAAGCCAGAGTGTCGCCATAGTAATTAATCACAATATTTGCTCCATCAGGGAACATGCAACATCATTAATATCGATCCTATGGTCGATAACAAGTGGGTGTTCTTGATAGGAAATAACAAACTAGCTAGGGTCGTTACCAAGTGAAATGGAGAGGATCCTATTCTTTTCCTGTATAAAAGGAAAAGAGAATCGTGGTTGGGATTAACGCATTAAATAGATATTGTAATTAGCCTTAATGTTTGGTTTGGCAAGTGGGAATGTTTTATTTATTTATTTATTTATTTTTATTTTTTTGAAGGAAAGTGAGAATGTTATCCCCTCACGTTGGTCGAGGTTCTAATAATCTCCTGATTGAAAAATTTAAGTGCATGGAGTTTACTCATGCATGCATGCATTGAATACTAGTATTAATTATTCTATTTTCAGCCCTTAGGAAAAAAATAAATAAATAAATAAATAGGACCGTGAGTTTTAAAAAGTGATTAATCGCTTTATGAGGTTCGACCAATGTGAGCATATGTGGGACCGTGAGTTAAACTTAAAAAAATGATTTTTTTTTAGTCAAATTTTAACTAAAGATTAGAGAGTTCAATAAAAAAGCTCTGGTCATCATTAATAGGTATTTAATCTTGGATTTGAAGTAAAGTTTAAAGAACTCATCATATAATTGTCAACTTCAAAAGATTGATTGTTAAAATAATGGACGGTCTGAAAAAAAAAAAAAAAAAAAAGAAAAAGAACACACATCAAAATAGAGAAGAAAAAATGGGTAGAAATGAGAGAAAAATAAGGCATCAAATAACGGGTAAGGAGAAAAACAGGCACACATCGCCTCACCTCATAATTAATAAGTGAGTCCCTTCATCTTATGGTACTACTTATCTCATGTAAGCAGGATGCCCTAGCAAGTCGTAAAGCTAAACCCATGCTAGCCTAAAAGACTTTTCTTCACTCCACACAAACTAATAGAGTAGTGAAATGTACTAGCAAATTAATCAAGCTGTAGGTTGTGATGATCTAAATAGATATTCTTCAATTGACCGTGGGCCGAAGTACTGATCTAAGGTACCTGCAAAGAAGGGAAAGATAATTAGAGTCTATCGGAGCGAGCCAATGGGAGATATGTTCAATGCTTAAGTTGGTATGACATGATTGAGAAGAATAGAAGATGGAGTTCAAGAGGAGACGAAAGTCCCCTTTTACTTGGTGTCTATTACATTTTATAGCCGGTTTGCCATATATAACGGCCAGCCATAGAGCACGTACTTATTGGAGACTTTCCTGATGTGGCGTTCCCTAAGTCTTGTGACTCCTACAAACCATAATTTCTAGTGCGATGCTTTGTGGTTAAAGTTGGGTTCATTGGGTGATGACCAAGTATTCGGTTTTATTAGAATATTATATTTCTGTAATATTCTCAATATATTATGGAAATATTTGATACCGTATTTATTATTGTAAATATGCTAATTTTATGTGATTTTGTAATTATTGTATTTTCTTTCTTTTATGGCCCCATTCAACTATAAATAGGTCATTATATTTTATTGTACAATTGAACACATGTCATAAATACAATTTTCTTCTCAACAATTATCTTTCTGTTGTCTTATTCTATATAGTATCAGAGCCACCGTTTTCTTGGTGCCTCTTTTAAGCCTCTCTTCCCCTTCCATATAAGTTTTTTTTTTTTTTTTTTTTTTTTTTGAAACTTTACTAAGGACCCTCAAACTTCCATCCATTTTGAAATACTCCCACTGAACTTCAAAATCTCTCAATTTAGTCCACCTGAACTTTCAATTGCTTTCAATTTGGACCTCTCCGTTAGATTTTAAACATCACATGACATTATACCCCTGACTTTTGTATAAAATTTCAACTTCTAAAACGTTTTTTTATTTAAAAATAAAAAATAAAAATCAGTGATATTTTGGTTTTTTTTTGAATTTTTAACAGCTAAAATTAATGGAAGGGTCCAAATTGAGAGCAATTGAAAGTTCAGTGGACTAAATTGAGAGATTTTGAAGTTCATGGGGGTATTTCAAAATTGGTGAAAGTTTGGGAGTCCTTAGTGAAGTTTCCCCTTTGTTTTTTTTTTTAAACAATACACCAAACACTTGTTGTGGTTGTTTTTGTACGTGACAGAAATTGTAGAGGTCTTTTAGCTTAAAATCGAAGATTCTGGGAAGAAGAGAGTTCCAAAATCGTCGTCACGCGCTGGTCAACTTCTCGGGGCGTCAGATTCATGCGCCTCACGCTCACCACGCTCCTCCACGCACCAAACCCACGCTGCTCCACTATAGCGCGTCACACTAGATCCCTTCCTACTGGTCCATACTTCTTAGCGTGTTGCACCTAATAAGTGCCTACTGGTCCATATTAGTTGTTGTGCGCGCGCCATACGTGATTGCTTCCTGAGGCTGTACTTGCACCTCCGCCACATCGGATTACTGCTTTCATGTTTATTTATTTAATATTTTTCCTTTTCAGAAAACGAAAAAATGTCTACCAATCTTGATAATATAATCCATCCAATTGACAATATTTTAGACGGTTTCAATTATATGTTGTGGGCTCAAAATATGAAATTTTTTTTTAGAGGGAGAAAATTATGGCATTATGTTTGTGGAGATGTTGCTGCACCCACACATAAAGGTGAATCAGCTGACAAATTTACCAATCGACTTGAAGATTGGGATAATGCAAATTATAGGATTATTTTCTGGTTTATCAATATTTCAGTTCCTTTCATCCATAGTTTGCTCCCCAAGCTTGGGAATGCAAAGGCTGCCTAAGAGTTTTTGGCAAAACGATACAATTGTACTTATGATGCCTCACTAGAGTTTCAGACTGAAACTAAATTCTATTAGACACGTCAGGAGCCAGGTCAGTCTATTGTTGATTTTTATTCTTAAACTAATAATCTTTGGGAGCAATTATCCGCTAAAGATCCGCAATTGAAGTATCTTGAAGATGTGAAAATATTCGCAAAGTATCGGGATCGTCGAAAGTTTATGCATTTCATAATGGCTCTTCGTGCGAATTTTGAATCCACCCGGGCTCCTCTCTTACACCGCAATCCTCTTCCCACATTAGAAGCTGCTATAACAGAACTTATATATTTCTGAACAGACTCGACTATCCACTATGCATTGTAATCTCTAGATATGGTTGTTGCTACTACACCTCAAAGTGTTCCTAGATTTCATCCTAGATGATCCACACCACAATCGTCCTCCACGAAGTTAATTTTCAACTATTGCAAACAACCTGATCACTCTGTTGCTAATTTCTACAAGCTCCAAAACAAACGTCAATCACGGGCTCCTTTCCATTAGACAACCGCAGTTATTTCATCGGGTTCCTCTGCACATGCATCTTACACAGAGAATCCATCTTAATCATCTGCTCTCACTGCATCTAACGTTGAGGCATTACTCCATTAGGTTTTGTCTCGTTCTTCTACTGCCTTGTCCATCACATCAGGAAAAAATTCATGGTTCATTGACTTTGCAATTTATATTGCTGATTGTTCTAGGTTACCTGTTAGTCACAGTGAGTCTATTTTTTCGCCTAATTTGTCTGTTGATAACACATATCTCGTTCCCCAATTGTCATTAAATCTTCTTTCAACTGGCCAAATTTGTGAACTAAGTTTTGATTTGACATTTTCTAACAGGGGTGTTGATGTGCAAGATCCATAGCCTGGTCAGCTAATTAGGATCAGCTGTAAGATTGGACATCTTTTTGAGGTTTCATTCCTGCAAACTCCTACTCACTCAGCAATTGTTGTCACAACATTCATTGCCTCTTCCAACTTATGGCATTCTCATTTGGGTCATGCCTCTCTACCACGTGTCCAACTTCTTGCATCTCAAGGTCATCTAGGATCAGTAGATGTAAAATCTTTTGATTGTGTTTCTTGCCAATACGAATCTGAATTTGGTGACTCATAGATGGGACAGAAAAAATAGACTTTTTGCTAGAAGCAAAATCAGCCATGAGAGGAAGAAAAAAAAAAAAAAAAACTAGGAGCAGACGTTA